>NC_132872.1:2000000-2248305 GCF_048164855.1 Canis lupus baileyi | reverse complement strand
TGGAGAGGGAGGGAGGGAGAGGGAGGGGAGAAGGAGGAAGGAGGAGAGGGAGGAGAGGAAGGGAGAGGGGGGAGAGGAGGGGAGAGGGGGAGGGCGGAGAGAGGGAGGAGAAAGGGAGGGGAGAGGGAGGGGAGAGGGAGGGAGGACAGGAGAGGAAATGCAAATGCTAACCTGGAAAACAAAGCAAATAACTGCCGCCTCCCTGGAGCCAGAAGAGGGAGTAAAGCTACAAGGTGGCTGAGCCGGTGAGCGCCTCCCTTCAGCCCAGGGCATGATCCTGGGGTCCCCAGATCGAGTCTGCATCTCCCTCTGCCTCTGTCTCTGCCCCCCTCGCTCTCTCTGTCTCATGAATAAATAAATAAATCTTGAAAAACGGGGAGGGGGCAGGTAGGGCGGGGATGGGTCCTGGGGTGGTGGGTGGGACAGGGCAGGGAGCACAGCCCTGGCCTAAGAGACCGGCTCCTGCGGCCCAGCAGCTTCTCAGGATCAGAGCAGAGCTGCCCCTAGCCCAGGGCTTTCCGCACTAGATCACTTCCATGTCCCCTGGGAATCTTGGTAGAACAGATCCAGTCCAGCAGGTCCAGGATGGGGTTCAGGGTCTGCGTTTTTAACATGTGCCCAGGTGACGCTGGTGTGGCTGGCCCTCACAAGGCCTCGGGATAAAGGGTGAACACACGGGAGGGGGCCTGTGACAAGGCTAGTGACAGGCCTGGACATGTTTCCCTCAGGATTTGCTTCTGTGGTTTCTAAAACTCTACCTTGACTGAACGTCACAGCGGCCAGCAAGAGAAGAGGGTTCTAGACACTACGCCAGAGCCACAGAGGCAGAGGTCGCGCACGCCTGGGGGCCACCCTGGCCGTGTCACTAGGAACAAAGAAACCTGCAAGGGCTACTTCCGAGAAGACGGGGGGACAGTGGGAACGTCCTCAGCTGGAGAATGCATGCATTCTTGCTTCGCTTTTTATTGTGAAAAGGAACAATAACCCCTCGCACGCCATCAACAGCTTCCACTATGATCAACGAATGGCCCGTTTCTTCCAACCATCCAGACTCGACTCAACATATCACTCAAATATTTTAAAGCATGTCTCTAGTCTATAGGTCCTCTTTTTACTGATATATATGCTTTGTTTCAATAAAGGAGATAAATCTTTCTAGAAAGCCATTTATTTGTTTGTTTGTTTGTTTGTTTATTTATAAAGATTTTACTTATTTATCCATGAGAGACACACAGAGAGAGAGGCAGAGACCCAGGCAGAGGGAGACACAGGCACCCTGCAGGGAGCCTGATGTGGGACTCGACCCCAGGACCCCGGGATCACGCCCTGGGCCGAAGGCAGACGCTCACCCACGGAGCCCCCCAGGGGCCCCTCTGGATAACCACACAGCAGTATTTGTTAAGATAATTTCTCATAAAATAGGAGCACCAAGGTGGCTCAGACGATTGAGTGACTGACTTGATGTCAGCTCAGGTGGTGACCTGAGGGTCATGGAATAGGCTCCACGTGGGATCCATGCTCAGAAGGGAGTCTGCTTGAGATTCTCTCCTCTGCCCATCTCCCAGCTCTTTCTCTCTCAAATAAATAAATAAAACTTAAACAATAATTTGTTACAAAATAAATATATTAACATTGTATTAAATAAAATCTCTGCATTTCATTTCTGTAGAGTGAAAACCATGCAGTGTTTTAAATTTTGACACTTAATGACATTTGAGAAAATGAATTTGGGTCACCTGGGTGGCTCAGTCGGTTAAGCATCTGTCTGGCTCAGGTCATGACCTCAGGGTCCTGGGATGAAGCCCCGTGTCAGGCTCCCTGCTCAGTGCAGAGCCCGCTTCTCCCTCTCCTTCTGCCACTCCCCCTGCTTGTGCTCTCTCTGTGTCAAATAAATAAAACCTTTAAAAAAAAAAAAGAAAATGAATTTTAAGATATAAAAAACTGCCTGTGGTATAAAATATTAAGTAAAAAAGAGTGACACAGGACACTTGGGTGGCTCAGCAGTTGGGCATCTGCCTTCGCCCAGGGCGTGATCCTGGAGACCTGGGATCGAGACTCAAGTCCTGCATCGGGCTTCTGCAGGGAGCCTGCCTCTCCCTCTCTGTGTCTCTCATGAATAAATAAATAAAATCTTAAAAAAGTAAAAAAATAAAAAATAAAAAGGGTTACAGAATAGTAGAAGCAGGATGACCTTAATTTTATAAAACTACAATACACACAATATATATGTGCACGGGAAAGAAATTGGAAGAAAATATATAAAAGTTCCAGGTAGCTTTCTGGGTAATTTTTTTTCCAAGATTTTATTTATTTATTCATGAGAGACGGCGGGGGGGGGGGGGGGGGGCGGGGAGACACAGGCAGAGGGAGAACCAGGCCCCACGCAGGGAGCCCAACGGACTTAATCCCGGGTCCCCAGGATCATGCCCTGGGCTGAAGGCAGCACAAAACCGCTGAGCCCACCAGGCTGCCCTTTCTGGGTAATTTTAATTTTCTCATTGTGTTTTTCTGAATGTTCAATGAATAAGCATGTATGGCAATCCTAAATGTTAAAAAACATAAAAAAAAAAAAATACAGTAGTGGCTGGGGCTTCCCAAAGGGCCTGGTGTCATCCTAGGGCTTGTCACTGGTGCGTGACTGCCTGCGCTCCCTGAGCCCGCAGCATCCCAGGCGCCCAGGTACTTTCCTGGATTTGGGGGTGGCCTTCACAGCCGCTGCCCAGTCCCCTTTCCCCGCATTGGATCCTAGCTGCCTGCCATTTGGCTCCAGATGGTGGGCAAACCGGTTCCCTCCCCTCCCAGATTCCCGGGGACGAGTCCCCTGAAGCACCCATGGGCTTGGGCCAGCAGCCTTTGGATTTAAGGGATTTATTGGGCAATGGCTTTACACAATCTCTCTGCACCATCGGAAACGCAGCCCGCCTGCAAGGTCCTACTTGGCCGACAGGCGGTGCTGCGGACACAGGCGCCCTCGGCCCCAAGGACCCTAGATTTCAGGGACCCTAACAGTAACTGCCTTGCACGGCTGCATGAGGGCATGGGGACAAATCGACCACCCGCCGCCACCACGGCCATCACCACTCAGGAATAGCTGTTTCAATACCAAAAAGGTAGGAAGACAAAATCTCCGAATAAAGGCAGTCCTCGGACCTGATTACATTTTAAGAAAAACTCCTCTGTATTATTCTTATTCTTGTCATTTCAACTCAGACCCATGAAAACTTGTCCCCAGACCAGCACTGGCCTTTGGGAATCCCAGCTCTAGCCAGGGGTTCTAGGGGTTGGTGATCCCTCCATCCCCCAAGGTCAAATTTCCATAAAGATTAATTTGCTTCTAATTAAGAACACCTTTCGGTTCCCAGCGTGCAGCGAGACACACTTACTCCATCGCTCCTCACTCGAGGCTAAAGTGGAGCCGCTTGCCACGGTCACGCAGGGCTCTCGCTCGCTCTAAAAACACACACGGGCCGTGTCAGTCCCCTGCCCACCCTCCGCGGCCTCCCTTTGTCCACACACTCAAAAGGACTCAGGATGTCACACCTGCCACTTCATGACACAGGCCTGCCCCACTCGCCGGGATCAGGATCGCACTCGGCCCCAAAACACAGCAAAAGGATGGCTTCCAGCCTTAGCGAACTTCAGGCCTTCCACCAAGTCTGTTCCCTCCACCTGCAGTGTTTGATGCCCCTCACCTTCCTGACACACGCCTCTTCGTCCCCAACCAGTCGGCACAATGTCACCTACTCCAGGAAGCCACCTCCTTTGCCCCCAAGGCTCCTGGCACATAAGGATCTTAGAGTACTTGGCCCCACGTTCTGCTGTCAGTCCTCTGGGCAGACTGTCCCTTCAGCTTGTGTTCCCTCTTCAGGACTTGACTGAGGTCCCCAGTGAATCCTTGATTGATTTTTAAAGATTTTATTTATTTATTCATGAGAGACGCAGAGACACAGGCAGAGGGAGAAGCAGGCTCCATGCAGGGAGCCTGACGTGGGACCCCGGACCCCAGGACCAGGCCCCGGGCCGAAGGCAGGTGCTCAACCGCTGAGCCACCCAGGGATCCCTGAATCCTTGATTTATTGATTGGCCTTGTTGGCAAACAAGCCCGGACCAGCTTTTTCAAAATCCTCCCTTAAGATCTTTTCAATAAACCCCGGAGATGCTGGCAGGCTGGTTAGAGTGAAACAAATAGCAGGAAGCCCTCGGACTTAGGGAACTGAGTATCTGGCAAAACTACACTGGGTTTCCTGATACTCTGAGGAGCCCCTGCTCCTTTGCGGTCACTCTTGCAAAAGCTCCTTCTGAGATGTACTAGCTCTGCCACCGTTTACCAACAAACATTTTTAAAAAATGGACTTGAAAAAAAAATGGACTTGAACATGTCCATGACCTATAAAAAGGAATGACTTTGTTGCCAAAGAAGACATTATTTCAAAAAAAAAAAAAAAGTGAAATTAAGGGGAAATGGAAAGAGAAGGCAAGTGTGCACAGAGCTGTGGTCGGTGAGTAATGCAAGCTGATTGATACAAACAGCAGGGACGTGAAAAAATGTACAATGATTACGCTTTATTGGGCACTTGTCATGGGCTGTGTACCAAGCAGGATACTTGGCCTACACAAGCTCATTTAATCCACACAACCGCCCTAAAAAGCAGGGATGACTAGCCTCCCAGTTTATAGGCTCAGAAAGGCTAAGTAACTTTTCCAAGACCCATACAGCTGAGAACAGAATCCAGGTCTAACCGCAAAGCCCCAAATTAGCTTTATTTATTTATTCATGAGAGACATAGGGAGGGAAAGAGAGAGAGAGGCAGAGACCCAGGCAGAGGGAGGAGCAGGCTCCATGCAGGGAGCCCGATGCAGGACTCGATCCCAGGAGCCCAGGGTCACACCCTGGGCCAAAGGCAGACGTCCAACCCGAGCCACCCAGACGTCCCTGGTGATATGTTGTGATTATACTTTCTAGAGGCGCCTGGGTGGCTCAGTCAGCCGGGCCTCCGACTTGGGCTCAGCTCCCCACCTGGGGTTCCTGGGATGGAGCCCTGAATCAGGGCTGAGCAGGGAGTCTGCTTCTTCCTCTGCACCCCCTGCCCCCCCCACCCCACTCGTGTTCTCAAGCACACACACGCTCTTCTAATAAGTAAAAACTTTAAAAATATTTATTTTTAATAATAGTATTTTTTTTTTTTTTAATTTATTCATGAGAGGCAGAGACCCAGGCAGAGGGAGAAGCAGGCTCCATGCAGGGAGCCCGACGTGGGACTCATCCCAGGACTCCAGGGTCACACCCTGGGCCGAAGGCGGCCCTAAACCGCTGGGCCCCCGGGGCTGCCCAGTAATATTTTAACTAGAATTGAGCTCTTGACTTGGCACACAGGGTGCACAGAACAGGCCTGGATCTGAAGGCTCCAGATCTCCCAGGCCCGAGGGCCCCGGCGGGCCGGCCTGGAGCAGAGACACACAGACCGCGCCCAGCTCCGTCCTAAATGGCCTTGGTGTTGCTTTTAGCAAACCTAAACCGTCAGCTTCGTCTCTCAGGATCTGAGGAGGAGGGCAGCCCCCTCCAGGGCAGACCCTCTGGCTCTCCAGACACCGTCCTGCTCAGACGTGGTGAAGCTCCAAGGGCTAATTCCTTTGCTCCGGTCGTTTCCCAAGAACCAGTGACAGACTAATAATTTGCCTTTTTTTTTTTTTTTTTTTTAATGATAGTCACAGAGAGAGAGAGAGAGAGGCAGAGACACAGGCAGTGGGAGAAGCAGGCTCCATGCACCGGGAGCCTGATGTGGGATTCGATCCCGGGTCTCCAGGATCGCGCCCTGGGCCAAAGGCAGGCACCAAACCGCTGCGCCACCCAGGGATCCCAATAATTTGCCTTTTAAACGGGCCAAGGGTATTACCAGGCAGCTCGCAGAAAAGGAAATGTAAACGGCCCGTGTCATTTTTTAGGTTTATTCACTCATTAGAGAAATGCAACTTCAAGCCAGGGAGACCTGTCTCGCGGGCGAACCCCAGAGGCTCCGTGAGCCGTGGGAGGCCCGGGTCGCTGCGGCTGCCCGAGACCGTGCTCCACGGAGGGGCCCAGCGAGCCCCGTGGTTGCTGCACGCGCTGCGACTCGGGGCTCCGCTCCCGGGAACCCGTCACCCGTCCTCCCGGCTGGCTTCGGCGGGGAAGACAGCCGCCTGCCATCTGCTGCAGCAAAGGACTGGGCAAGACTCAACGCCCTCGGTCCACGGGGTGACGAGGTACGTCCACGCGGCCCCAAACGAGAACGGGACGCTCGTTCAGTGCGACTATGAACTCTGCCGAGCAGTCTAAGCGAAAAACCCAAGACACCGATGGTGCAGGCGGTCCCTGGGGAGGGGAGGTGGCTTCACTGCGGCCCCAACCCCCTCTGAACTCTGACCCATACGAAATACTCAGCAAAACAAAACTAAGACACGCACTGAAGCTCTCCTTGTTCGGACGTTGCCTTAGCTCCAGCTAAGTGAGCTGCTCCACCCGCTCCGGCAGCGCGTCCTGCCCTCTGGAGCTCGGAGCAAGAACTCGGGGGGCTGGGGGTGAACCCCGAAGGGGAGAGCACCCTGAGGGTCACCCAGGCCGCACTTCCCCCCTCTGTCCACAGGGGGCGCCCCGAGGCCTGCTGCTGACTGATGCTGTCCCCCCACCCCCCCCACCCCCCGCCGGGGGACCTCGGGGACCTCAGGCTGTTGCCCGAGAGGCAAAGACACAGGCAGGGACAAGGAAGTAACATAAAATAGAAACTAGCTTTATTTCTCTGGAAGAAGCAGGGATCCATAGCCGGGGCAGCAACTTTGGTGGCAGACGCTGGCAGGAAAACACGGAACAGCACAGGGGAGGAGCTGGGTCAAAGAGGAAGCGCTGGTGTCCCTCCAGGGCAGCTGCCCCCTTGGTCTCCTTCCAACCCTGGGGCCTTGGGCCCTGGTCCCTGCCAAAGAACAATCTGGCACCCTTGCTCTGCTTCCTCAGCCACCTAGGGCTATTTCCAGGCACAAGATCCTAAGACCTGCCAAGTCCCATAACGTATCCATGGTGTGGCCACAAGTCACATTCTCTCCGACATCCCAATGCCCACCAGGAGATCCCTGGAGAAGGGCGCTGCCCTGAGGGCCTGCTGGGTGCTGGCCCCCTTCTGTGGGGCCAGCACATCCTCCCGGCATGGGTCAAGCCTGGCTTCCCCGGCGGCGGCAGAGCCTGGGGACACTCTCCCGCCCCAGGCCCCCACCAGGGGCTGGCGCAGGGGCAGCTCGCCTGCAGGGCCCGCGGAGGCCGCCCCCAGGCCCGCCTTCACAGGGCTCCTTCCTACCCCTTGGCCAGGGGCACCAAGAGCTGATCCAAAGTTGCAGGGACAGCACTGGGTGAGGGGGGACGGCAAGGCGGGGCTCCCAGTCTCCTGCTGCCTTGGCCTTGCTCCGCCACTAGGAGCAGCAAGTGGCAGCAGGTCCTCCGGGCTGGGGGGGGACCTCCCCACCCTTGTCAGATGGACAGACTCAAGTGATTCCTTCAGGACAGACCCTCTGGCTCTCCAGACACCTCAGCGCCTACAGGAGGGGAAACAACCAGAAAGCCCCTCTGTCAAGGGTACAGAACGGCTAGTGCGGGTGGGCACGAGCGGGCCTCCTAGTACCAGGCGAATCTAGCTGAAGAGTCAGCAATAATTTTGGAATTTACCACCCTGGGATGTGTTCTAGCTTCAAAAAAAAAAAAAAAAAAAAAAGACAGCAGTGTTGCTGCTGAGACGGCCAGAGGGCGGCGGGCACCGTAAAGCCTGAGGAAGCCCCCACGGGGCAGGGGCTCCTCGGACCCCCAAGTTCATCCGGACCAGGTGCTGAAACATCTAAGCGGGCTTAGAAGAAACTTCTTTCACCCGGAACTGCCTGCCCCGCAGCATGGGCCGCCATCCCCCCCCAAGCTGGGGGACCCCGGGGCCGAGTGGGGGGGCGCTCACTCACTTGTGGTGGGCAGGGCCGCAGGAGCCCAGCAGGTGGCAGCCAGCCTGCTCCAAGTTCCAGTCGCACATCTCCAGCACTTTGTGGCACTCGCTTCGCGGCCGCAGACCCAACCCAAAGAGCTGCTCCACCTGAGGAGCAGAGGGTGGTGCCATGGGACACGCTGGGGCTGAAGGGCACCAGCCAGGGTGGGGGCAGAGGAGAGCCAGAGGCAGGATGGCAGGGAGGGGTCAGGGGAGGTGAGAGCGGCAGAGCCAGTCTTCAGGGTCCCTGAAAGCCAGAGTGGGCGGGAGGTGGGGGTACCTTCAGATACTGTGCAGCCCTCTGCACGCTCCAGCTGTGGCTCTGCAGGGCCGCCTGGCACTCCTCTGTGGTCACCCCATGCACCATGGCCTGCAGCTGGGCACACCCACCCACCTACCCGTCAGCACCGCCTGGGCCCATTCCTCTGGGGCCCTCAGGCCCCGCCCCTCCGCCCAGCAGCCGGGCCTGGTGCTCACCATCTGGACCTTGTCTGCCGGCCGTCCAGCCTCCGGCCCGTCCCCAGGGCAGCCCCTCTGTGGCAGCCGAGCAGCGGCCCGCAGGGCTGGTGGCCGGGGCCCTGGATTACTGTTGTTGGTGGAGAAGTTGGCCTTGGGATCGGGGGCGGCCTGGGGCATCGGTCGAACGGTGGCAGTGGGGGCAGCAGGAGCCGGGGTGCTGGGCGGGGGCAGCAGCAGGGGCACGGGCAGGGGGGCCGGCTCTTCAGGGCTCTGAGCCTCACGCAGGAAGCGCTGATAGCGTTCCAGGTAGGGTGGGCGCTCGGGCAGCAGGTAGTAGTGGGTGCTGCTGACCTTCTTGCCATCGCGGACAATGGGCAGGATGCAGGGACCAGCCCGCGGGCCGGGTGCCTGGATCACTTGGGGTGTGGCGTACTTGGGGTCGGAGGCGAAGCTCTGGGTGGTGGGCATGGTCTTCCCAGGTGAGCTGGAGAGCCGAGGTGGCAGCGGGGAGCCGCCGGGTGGAACCAGGGGGCTAGGGGTCCGTGAGCCTTGAGGGGACAGGGGCTCCCGGGGAGGCACCCGGGGAGGGGAGGCGGGTCCAGGCCACCGCCCTATCTCCTCCTCGCCTGAGGGGGCTGGAGACAGCTCGCCCCGTGGGCGGGTGGGCCTCGGGGGAATGGGCACGCGGGGGGGCACCTGGGGCTTGTCCTCACCCGCTGGGGCCGGGCCAGGAGGAGGGCTCAGGGAGCCAGCCGGGACCTGCAGCTGCCGCATGCACTCCTGCTGCAGCGCCTGGAAGATCTCTGCGGTCTGGGCCGAGTTGGGCGGCTTGCTCCCACCCTGGGGTGGGAGGAACAGATTGTCCTCCAGGGGAGGGAGCAGCTGTGCCTGCTCAGGCACAAAGGCGTAATTGGTTTCGCCCTGGCTGGGCCCAGTGCGGACCCCTGCACCCACCAGGGTGCTGTTGATGGAGCAGACCTCGAAGTCATCCTCGTCCTGGGCCACATCGTCGTAGGCAGGAGGCGGGGGCAGCGGGCGGGCGTCCCAGTCCACCACGGGCGTGGGGTGCAGGGGCCGGGGCAGGGCCCGCGTGGGGCTCTGCGGCGGGGTCTTGTCCAGTAAGGAACAGGCATCCATGGCCAGCTGCGCCAGTGAGGGCGCGCAGGGCCGGGGGGTGGGGACGACGGGCTCCTCGCCAAAGTCAATGAGCGTGACCTCGCCCCCACCGCCACGACCCGCCTTGGTGCCGGGCACCCGAGCGGAGGGCTTCGCGAGCCACAGCCCACGGGTCAGGGCTGGTTTCCGGAGGCCCAGCCTCTTGAAGTCGCTGGACAGGGGGTCCTGGTCCTCACTCACAGGGTCATAGGTTGGCTCTAGGAGAGGGAGGGAGACCCCACCGGGAAGGCAGTGTCAGGCAGGGGGACAGGGAAGAGAGACAAGTACCCTCCCCCGCCCCCCACTCCCAACGCCCCCAGAGATTAGCCCCTCGGCTGCCAAATTCCTCCACGCACACCAACCCTGTTCCAACAGGAGGACAGAACCTGCTCCGGACACTCAGTTCTCCACATGGGCTCATGGACCCCTGCCTCCATCTCAGCTAGAGCAAGCGGTACCTCACAGCCATATGATACCCCGACACACAAGGCCCCGAACGCCCCAGACTCCTGGGCCCCGGCTGGTAACCCCATATCCCCACCCCATTACGCACACCATTAGTGCAGGCGGGGGCCACGGACAATCCCCCACCATCAAGGGCAACAGGAGCTGTCCTCGGAGAGCACAGAGCTCCTGACCAAGCACCGTGAAGCCCCGACACGGCATCTGCGGGTCCCAGAGGGAGCGGGACCAGGCCGCGTGACGGTGGAGAGGCGGGCGCCGGGACCACACACTTGCTCCAGAAGCCTGGGCTTTGGGGGGTCGGGGGAGAGGCAGGCATGCTGGGCCAGGTCAGCAGCCAAAGCTCACAGCACACACGGCATGCCCCCCGCCCCCCCGCCACCCCGCCAGCCCACCAGGGCGCTGTACCTTCCAGGAGAGGAGGAATGAGAGGAGAGAGGGGGCAGGGGCAGGGGCAGGGGCCAAGGCTTCGAGACCGGCCCCACTTACTCTGAGCGAAGATGGCAGGCTGAGGTGGGCGAGGTGGAGGCTCCCCTGCAAGAAAGGCCATGCGGAGAGCAGAAGGGACAGAGCGGGCGAGACAGGGGAGAGAAGACAGACAGACAGGAGGGCAGCGTGGAGAGAGACAGAGAGAGGGTGGTGAACAGGGGCCGAGCCAACAGTACAAACCCAACAGCAATGGGAAGCAGTGGGGCGGCAGGATGGGGGGAGCCCGCGTTCCAGAACGACAGGCACAGGATCCGGGAGGTGGATGAGGCTCCTGGCCAGCGTGAAGCCTGCGGGGTGGTTTTGGCTCGGGAGAGGACAGCAGGCTTAGGGGGAGTGAGGAAAGGCAGGATCTGAGTGCGTGGGGAGGAGAGAGGGGGACGCTGCGGCGGGCAGGCCAACACGGCCAGCCGGGGATGCCCACCTCAGCGGATGCAGCGGCCTCTCGTCTTGCACCCACAGCCAGCCGGAGCCAGGGCACAGCTGTCCCCCTGCAGCCCTGACCCCACTGTCCCGGAGCCAGGGCAGCCTGCTACTGGGCAGCGGACGCACAAGGGGGCGCCGGGAGGGAGGCCGGACTCTTACTTTTCAGCCTTCCTAGATGCTGGGTGGGCCGGGGGACGCACAAGGGGGCGCCGGGAGGGAGGCCGGGCTCTTACTTTTCAGCCTTCCTAGATGCTGGGTGGGCCGGGGGGTGCTCAGTTCCACGCTCAGCAGGTCAGGAGGATCCATGGGGTTTCCCAGATACAGTCTGTGGGAGGACGACCGGGTCAGATGGTGGGGCTGGGGGAGGCACGTGGAGCGGCCCCAGGGGGAGGAGATGCCCGGGGCCAGGCCGAGACCAGAACCCTGAGTGCACGCAGAGAACCACCTGAGCCAAGCCCCGCCAAGAACCTGGGTCGGGAGCCCAGGACCCCCAACTCACGGCAGCTCCCCGAAGACTACACGGGCCGGGAGCTGTGGGGAGGGCAGAGACGGAGCTCCTGACCCCGACCCCTGCAACTGCCGCGGCGCCCCAACCCACGCCTGGCCGTCACCTGCCCACACGTGCTCTTCTGACCCACCGGGCCCAGAGGCATCGGGCCGCACCACGCCGTCGGGGGCGCAGGAGGCCCCTCTCTCCCCCACCAGGCAGAAGGGGGGCTGGGCCACCTGGCTTGCTCCCCGGTCACCCTCCCAGCCCCCGTGCGGACTGTCAGGCCCTGGCACTTAGGCCCGGGGCTGAGGAAAGCCTGGAGGACCGGGCTGGGCTGGCCGCAGCACGCCAGGAGCGGGCCAGAGGGCCTCTACACAGCTCGCCCCTTCCCTCAGGCTCGTGCTGGCTCCTGGGACGTAGGAGGCAGCGGTTGCTCTCCCAGGCTCCGCGTTGGGGGGCGAGGGCGAGGGCGAGGGGGACGGCCTGCCTCCCTGTGCCCCAGAAGCCAGAGCAGGAAGGGCTGCCGGGAGCCCCCGCTGCCAGCAAGGAGGCATGAAGCGGGCGCTCGCTCAGGAGCTGCCGGGAGGCTCGCTGGGGCAGGGTACCCGGGAAGGGACTACTTCTCTTCCTGTGTCCTCCGGATGCCCCCCCAGGGACCTCCTCCTTTCACTTAAAGGACACTGAGCCCCCCCGGGGCCCCCCAAGTGCAGAGTGAGCAGGCAAGCAGGGCAGCTGCCAAACCTTCCCTCTGGAGTCTCCCCACAGGGAGCTCTTTGTCTACGCCCCCCTCCCCAGGACACAGCGGCGTGTCCCCTGGGCCTGTGTGCACCCCCAGGGCTTGACCCAGGAGGCTGGGTCTCCAGGACCGTGCGGGGTAAGCAGGGCCACTACCGCCCCAACACCAGGGAGCGTGACACAGGCGTTCCTGCTGAAGCCCTTCCAAAGGTGGTTCCGAGACAGGTGGGGTGGCACCAACCATCCTTGGGCTCCCGACACCGCCCCCCCCTTGAGCCTGCAGGGACGGCTTCTGGGGGCTGCAGACTCTGGCGCCACAGGCCACAGCCCACCCCGGCGCACTCACTCGTCAATCTTGTCGGGGAAGCCCCAGCAGTGGCGGGGGTCGCTGTCGCCATGTCCCGTGTGGATGAAGCTGTTCTGCAGCGGCTGACTGATGTCCTGGGCCGACAGGCCAGCCACGGAGGTCACCACGTTGCGAGGGAAGGGCCCCACACACAGCGTCCGCGTGTTCTGGCCGCGCCACCAGTAGTTCTCCGCCCTGCCCAACAGAGACCACGCGGTGAGCACCAGTGCACTGGGGCGGCCCCAGGGCGTGGGACCCTCTCCAAACCCAGCTGCCTCCAGCCTCGCTGCCGCCTGGCCACCTCGGCACAAGGGGACCGGAGGGCGTACGGCCCGACACCAGGGTGGTCTGAGTGCAGGGCCCGGCTGGCCGCACACACCTTACCCTCAGATACCGAGGGGGGTCCCACAGTTTTTTCTACAGTTTACAGATCAGGAAACGGGTTCCAACAAGCGACCAGGCTTGCCCGGAGTTCCCAGACACATCGCAGCAGACCCAGGATCAAATTCTGTCGTTAGTCTGCAAGCCGGCTCCCTTCCTACCGAGCCCCTCACCTCCCTCCTCCTGGCAAGGCCTGGACCCCCAGCCTCTGGCCACCGGGCCCTGCTCCTCAGCCCAGGATCCAGGCATCCTGGATACGCCAGGCTGGAGCTGGAGACGCCAAAGCAGCACGACGGCCTTGCACTAGTGGCCTCGCAGCCAAGCCCTCCGGCCACACTCGCCGTGGGCACGCAGCCCCTGGTGCATTTGGGAGCGCTCGGAGCAAGCCACGCCTTCCCATCACTTCTGTGTGTCCAGGGCCCTTCACAACCTCCGGGCAGGGGTGTGGGACACCTGCCCTTATGCCTGTCCATCTCCTGGGGAACTCTTGTCTTAAATACGGGGTCTGGAAGCGGCCTAGCTTCCCAGTACAGCCGAACCACGGGAGCTCCTGCTCCTCACTCTGATCTCAGACACGAAAGCTCTGCTAATGTAGCCTAAGCCCGGGGCTGGGGTGGGGGCCGGGGCAGGAAGGGGCCCCCCGGACACTCCGAGTGGCAGGCTGCAGCTCCTGCATCTGCGCTGGGGTCACCCACAGCTGACCACACGGGCAGGGTCTGAGCCGAGGCAGAGGCGGTGCTGGCCTCACGCCGCCGTGGTGGGCGTGCACACACCCGGCCAACCCCCGGCCGCGCGCCCCGAGCGCCGAGGGGCCCCTCCAAACTGCAGCCGGGCTGCAGGGGCCGAGGGGGGATGGAGGCCGAGCTCCTGGATCCTCGTCCGTGAGGGGACGAGGCCCCCGGGAGCGGCATGACCTCCCACTGCCTGCCGTGGAGACCGCAAGTGGAAGCCCACGAGCACAGCAGCGCTCGGGAAGCCAAGGGGGTGGGGGGTGAGCCGGGAGCCCGGCCTCCCCATACAGAGCCGCTGACCAGCCCCCCGGGGTGGGAAGGGCGGGAGGCGAGGGAAGAAGGCAGGACGACACCCAGGGAGGGACGGCGCCCACCGCGAACGGCAGGGCCACTCCGAGGCGAGACGTCGCGGGACACTGCGGCCCAGGGCTGGCTGCGGCTGCCGTGCTCCCCTGAAGCAGGACGAAGGCGGGCGCCCGCCGCCGGGGACCCCGCCCCTGCCGCCCCGCTGCCCCCCCCCATCCCCACTGGCTCCCTGGGTTCTGCGTGGCCCTCCGGGGACCCTCTCGGACACCCCCGGGCCGGACGGCGGACTCTGCCCTCCACACCCCCTCCGACGTGCTCGCCAACCTGGCTGAGCGGCAGCGGAGGCGGCCGGCGGGGCCAGAAATCGGGCCCGCGTCCAAGGCCGGGGCCGCCCCGTGACCACGTCCTCCCTGTGGACCCCGAGCAAGGCCACGCTGGCAGGTCACTGCCTCCACGCCTTCCCCGAGCACAGCCGCAGCGTCATGCTGGCTCCTCCGGACACGCTTCGGAGAGGACAGAGGCCAAGCCACCTCCCTTTACTACAGGTGCGGCCGAGGCAAGAGCCCCGGGACTGCCTGCGGGAGTCCCGACGTCATTTCCCACCAACACTTTGCTACTGGGGAGGGGGAGTTGGGGGTTCAGAGCACGTGTAAGGGGGAGACACTCATAGGGCGCCCAGGGGCTCCGCAGTGGAGCAGCTGCCTTCGGCCCAGGGTGTCACCCCAGGGTCCTGGGATCGAGTCCGGCGTCGGAGTCCCTGCAGGGAGCCTGCTTCTCCCTCAGCCTGGGTCTCTGCCTCTCTCTCTGCAGCTCTCATGAATAAATAAATAAAATCTTAAAAAAAAAAAAAAAAAAAAGAGAGGGGGGACACTCTTGGGAATCACATCCCAAGCACACTCGGAAGCAGCATCCTCCCGACCAGGCTCAAACGTATCTCCTGAGACGGCCGATGCCGCCCTGCACCACCTGCCTAGCCCCCGAGGTGGGGGTGGGGGGACCAGGTGCCAGCGGCTCAGAAAGGCCTGAGGCTACCCTTGCCACCCGGCCTGCACTGGCCACACCCGCTCCCCCTCCACAAAAAGGCCAGAGTGTCCACAGCAAAGGGAGAGTCGGGCCCACCGAGGGCAGACACCACGACGCGGACAAGTCCCTGGGGGAAGAGAAAAGGACCCGCGTCTCCAGCACGGACTTTCTATTTCCTGCGGCCCCGTCAGTGGCCTGGGACAGGCAAGAGGTGGGCGGTACCTGGGAAACTGAGGTCTGGGCTGAGAATTGCCTAAGGCTGGCCCTGCTCTATCGGGGACCGGCTTCTGGAAATTTCAGCGCCCTGTCCCCGTCCCGGCCCACGGCGGTCCAGTCCAGAAGTGGCTGGTAAATGTTGCTTAGACATTCTGCTCAAGACACTGCCCCACTCACTTCTGAGTGACCCGGGCGGCCCCTGGTTTTAAGGGACAACACGGGCCCTTGCTTCCCCCCCACCTACCACTGGAAGCAGAGGCTCCGGGGATCAGGCCAGGCCAAGGCCCCGAGGAAGGATTTCAAATCCTCAGTCTCCTTTCTCTGGTTCTCTAAGAACAGAGCATGAAAATGCTGCCGGCTGCCCCAGCTTCCAAGTCAGACCCCCTGGAAAAGACCAGTTCGTCATCCATCCCTCCATCCAGACGCCGAGTCACAAGCCCCAGGCAACATCGAGCTGTCCTCTCTGCCCGGTGCCCGGTACCCTGAGAGGCACTGAGCCTCCAGAACCAGCCAGAGCCGGGGGCCAGGGGGTCCCAGACTCGACCTGGAAACAACGCCAGCACCTCTGAAGCAAGAGGAGCACAGGGCCAGTGGAGGAGCAGAAACAGAGCGGCGAGCCAGGCTGGGGAGACGGAGAAGCAGAGACGCACACGCAGGAGCCAGACCCAAGAGACCGTGAACAGAGCCCGTCCACCGGAGGCGGGGAGACCGTGAGCCAAACACACACAGAGACGTCTGGGTGCTGAGGAAACAGGGGCCCCGCACCCAGGCCCACCCCCAGGCCTCACCGGCCGCCTTGGCCTCTGCCCCTCAGCTCCCCCCTCCGAGCAGCTCCAGGAACGCGAGCGGGCGCCGTGGCCCACGCCGGCCCTGGCCCCCGAGGAGGAGCCCAGCGAGCCCACACTGGCAAGGCGGCCGCGGAGCCAGCAGCTGGGGCCAATGGGAGCCCGGGACGCCGGGGCGGGGCACGGTGCCTCCAGAGGAGTGGCTCCCCCGGGGCCCCACCTGCACCCAGGCCACCAGCTCCAGACACACGCCCCCGAACCAAGAAGCAACTGAGTCACTCCCTGGGGAACCCTGGGGCCCCACTGACAGCAAGGGACGGGCGGAGGTAAAAATCTGGGGCCATGGGGCATGAGCGGGGAGGCGCAGAGCTCGGGCTCCTGGCCGTGGGCACGGATACAGGCCCAGCCTCGGGCTTACGGGCCCACATGCGCCCCCCTCCAGGCGGGCCTCCGCTCTCATCTTCCTCTTTCCAGAAGGCTCCCGAGAGCCATGCCTACGGTCCCGTCTGGCGCCTCAGCCCCAGACCCACAGACTATCTTCCTCCCTGACCCCTGTGCCTCTCTCCTCCTGGAAGCTGTTGGCTTCTCTCCCCCACCACTAACTCCCCAAACCGCTACCCCCACACCCGACCGAGATGTCATTCGCGCTCCCAGATCCGGGGCCCAGAGTCTAGGGGGCCCCGTGCTGGGGCCACAGCGAGGGCAGGTCACGTGTCTGCAGGACCGCAGGGGCTCCGGGCCTCCCCCATCACCCTGACTCACCCAGAAGCTCCCCAACCGACGCCCGCGAGGCAGAGGATTTCACTAAAAGCCCCAGGCCCCTCGACCTGAGGTCTAAGCACAACGGGCTGTGTGGGAAGTGACCCCCAGCCCCAGCCCCCACCCCGCCCGGCTCTGAGTCACAGGAGCAGGGGCACCGGGGATTTCCTCCGCCTTGCGCCTCTTCCTGGTCCTCTGGGCTCACCCCTACCCCAAAGGCACCTCAAGCCTGCCCTGCCCCAACCAGTTCCTCAGCCGCCCTGGGGATCAGATAACAGAGGGTGGGGTGGGGGTGGTGGGCCTCCTCGGCAGAAGGCCCTGAGCAGGGGCCCCAGGTGGGAGCCATGAGTCAGGAGATGCCGCTGGAGGCAGAGACAGACACCCAGGTGTTGGCGGGGGGGAGGAGTCAGGAACAGAGGGCCCGGCATGGGGATGGGGCGGAGGAGCCCAGGGGGCACCCCAGCGGAGGAGGTCGGAGTGGGGAGGGGGCCCCGGGATGGGGACGGGGGCTCAAAGGGAGGGCAGAGGCTGCTTTGGGGGCTACTGCTAGGCACGGGGGGGGCAGTCAGGGCCCCTGTCCTGGGAGGAGGCGGGAAGGAGAGGGGAGGGGAGGGGAGGGGAGAGGAGGGGAGGGCAGGGGGAGAGGAGGAGAGGAACGTTCAGGAGCTCCAGAGTCCCTGGTGGTGGCCCTGGGGCCAAGCCGAGCCACTTCCTACGCGTCACCCCAACGGCAGTTTGGCTCCGACCCACACAGCCAGAGCCGAGCCGAGTGGGAAAAGGGTGAAGGAGGTGGTGCTGTGCAGGGAAACTCTGAGCCCGACAGTGAGGCGAGGCCGGCCCGTCCTTCCCCGCCGCCCAGCGCTGTGAGCCGTGGCCCTCCACCCGCAGCCCGCACCCCTCAAGGCCCTGCAGGCCCGGCCCCGTGCTCCCTACCTTCCCTCGATGACGGTGATGACGTCGTTCATCTGGATGTGCAGCTTGTCTGGTTCCTCAAAGTCCTGAAGGGCACGCATGTCGGTGGGCTGGGCCTGGGGGCAGAGCGGGGTCAGTGCCCACCCTGGGACTGAGCCCCTGCATGGGCACCCCAGCCCCGGGCACAGACCTGCCCTCACCTCCAGCAGGAAGTCCCGCAGAGCCACGAACGTGGGTCTGTCCTCTGGCTTGTGGGCCCAGCACTGGACCATGACGTTGTAGACATCCTGGGGGCAGTCCTCCGGCCGCGGGAGACGCTCCCCCTCCTTGTCAATCTTATGCAGAATCTGGCGGTGGGGCGGTGCAGTTGGAGCACAAGCAGGGCACCCAGCCCGTCACTCCCCACCTTCCCTCAGGCCCATGGAACAACGGGAGCTGTGGGCCGCCGTGCCTGCACCCCGAAGAAAAGCTGTGTCGGGGAGCCCAGCCCCGGGCCTCCGGTGGGGGCCTCTGGAGAGGTGGCCGCGGCAAGGGAGCAGAGCGCGAGCGAGCCTCGGGCGGCCCCGGCCGGAGCACTGCGGGCCCCTCTCTTGGCTCAGCGGCTCGAGAGGTCATGAGACGCGGGGCATGGGGGACAGGGATTCCAGCCAACGGGAGCCAGTTCCAACGGGCCGGGTGGGAGCCAGGAAGCAAGTCAATCCCCGCCCGGCACGTCAGGAGCACATCTCCGGCCCCTCACCTGACTGCCATTGAGGCCGATCCAGGGCTCCTGGCCGTAGGTGAACATCTCCCACAACGTCACTCCAAACATCCAGGTGTCACTGGCGTGGGAGAAGGTGCGCGTCTTCAGGCTCTCAGGGGCACACCTGGCAAAGGTAGGGGTCAAACAGAAGGCCTCTCAGAGCACAGCCACCCCCATCAGCCCGACGGACACAGAGCAGCCGCTCAGCACATCGCAGCCCTGTGCGCCAGGCTCAACGGTAGGTGTTGGTGACACGCGTGAACAGGGACAGGACTTACTGACTATGGGATGCACAGACTCGGAGGACATCATCTACGCTCCTGTCTTTATTCCCATGGAGCCCAGGCGGGAGGAGGGTGACGTGTGCAGGTCAGGGAAGCAGTCGGGGGAGAGGTCAGAGGCTCCAGAAATTGGTGAGGGGGAGGAGAGGGGATAACATCTCAGGCTGTTTTCTAATTGTGGTGGGAGGATGACGATTTCCGGATTTGGGGCAGGATCCTGGGATTTGGGTCATTTCAGCAGGAAGGTGTGGGTGGGAGATTTGGACAGGGTTTGGGGAAGAACTGACATGGATGGAAACCGTTTACACTGGCTTCACCCAAATACCCCACACTCCCTGTGGGACCCCCTTTTGGGTGAGCCAGAGAAATGCCCCCAGTGCAGCGGAGCCGGCAAAGGGGTGTCCCTGGGTGGGCCAAGGTGCGGAGTGACGGGGAAGCTGACCTGACCGAGAACCAGACTCTCTCCTGGGACTGGAGAGCCGGCCTGGCCACTCAGGTGGGGGGCGAGGGGGAGACGCTGCCCAGGGACAGTCACTCAAGACCCGCAAGCCCGGTGTTCCTCATCTGGGAAACCTAACAACGATCTGCTGGCTTCATGCTGCCGTAAGGGGACTCTATGGTTTACCACTCAAA
Source organism: Canis lupus baileyi (assembly GCF_048164855.1). NCBI lineage: Eukaryota > Metazoa > Chordata > Mammalia > Carnivora > Canidae > Canis > Canis lupus. The sequence continues at coordinate 2,228,989 of NC_132872.1, read as the reverse complement.
CCAGGATGCTTGGGTATGAAGGGGGTGCTATCAATGACCCCAGAACAACACAATCCGGAACGTGTAGTCACCCTACGTAAACGATCGACTGTGAGCGGGGCTGTGTATCCTAGGTTAGGAGGATTTTCCGGCAAGAACACGACCTACTCGTCGTACCCCAGAGCGAGGAGACCACACACCCCCTCGGGTGCCTCCAGAACCAGTGGATCATGACGGTCTCACACCAGGGCCGGGGCCAGGGCAGGGCCAGGTACCACCCTGGTGAGGTGAATGTCCCTGGTCAGCCTACAGGCCCTGACGTGGTCTGGCCCTGCCCGCAGCTAGCTCTACCTGGAACATACTTACCCACCAGTGTGCCTGCCTAACTTCTGATAAAGTCTGGTATTTGGGGAGCTGACTATGACAGAGTCCTCCTGGGCAGTCTTTCTGGGCCCCCACGGCACTCATCCCTGTGCATCTCAGTACCTGGCACCCGGGCCCAGAGAATTCCCCCGGGCGGATGAGTGAATGGACTACACACAAGAAGGGTCCCCGGGCCCAGGAAAGACAGAGGCTACTATGGGAACCGAAGCCCCGGAAACTCTGAGGCTGGGTGTGCAGGGACCGGGGGGGGGGGGGGGGGGGGGGGGGGGGGGGGAGGGGGGCAGGCCCCGTGAGCCAGCAGCACCTGTCCCTCACCAGGCAAAGGGCACCTTGCGATGCTCTTGCATGACATAGTGGTCGTCATTCTGGGGTAGCGCACGCATCAACCCGAAGTCCCCGATCTTGACCAGGTCACGGGTGGCCAACAGCAGATTTCGGGCAGCCAGGTCACGGTGAATAAAGCGCTTGGACTCCAGGTAGCCCATGCCCTCCGCCACCTGCACAGCGTAGCGGCTCAGAGTGCCCAGGAGGAAGTGGCCCTGGTGCTTGCGCAGCCGGTCCAACAACGATCCTAGCGGCGCCAGCTCCGTCACCTGGGGCCATGGAGGAGGCAGGAGGAGTAAGTGCCACCGAGCCCTGCCCCTCCCTCAGTGCCCCATGCTGGGCTCCCAGTCCCTCTCCTGAAGGCCTGAGCCTGCCCTCTGGGGACCTCTAGGACTTCTACAGCCTTCCCCAGCCTCTCCCCCTCCAGGTCGCACGGGAACCCGAGGCTCAGAGAGAAGCAACCCACAGAGGCTCAGATTAGAAATTCTAAAAACGAAACTCTAGGGCCGGCCCCTCCTATGAGTGCAACCCTCTGCCAAGGAGCACAAACAAAACCCAAAGATGGACTTGGGCTCCGGAGGACAGAGCACCAGGTTAGGCCCCGAGGAGCCGCTTTGCCACAGCAGGTGGAGGACCAGGGCCCCCTTCACCTGGACGGAGCGCGAACACAGCACCGACAGGGGGACGGGCCCCTCTGGGGGCGCAGAGACCCCACCTGAGCACCCACCCGCTGCCCGCAGAGCTCACCATCTTCATGGGCGGTGTGAGCACCACCCCATAGAGGCGAATGAGGTTGCGATGGTCAAGCGAGTGCATGGCGTTGACCTCCCGGATGAAGTCGTCCATGGCCTCTGGCTGGCTCAGCACGTCAGGCTTCAGGCACTTCACAGCCACACTCATCTGCCCGCCGCAGGGATGGGGATGGGGATGGGGATGGGGATGGGGGGGAGGAGTCAGGACAGACCTCAGGCCCCAACACTCTGAGCCCACCTGCTCCCCCTCCAACTTAGTCCTAATAGCCCTGCCCGGGGGCTGCTGGTCTGGGCGGGTGAACGTGCCCCGGGGGCCTGCGGCCTGGCCTGGGCCCCCCTTCCAGGCGGGTGGGGAACGCCCAGGTTAAACAGCAGCCATCACTGTGATGACAGACGTTCAAATGTCGTTGTAAAAGTGGAATACTGAAAATGTTGTAAATATAATGCCAAAAAACGAATGTACGGCGGCAGGCGGCAGAAATCCCCGTAGTGCTTCCCTCGGAGGAAGAGGAGACTAGGGGGAAGGGGCAAGAGCTCCCTCCTGGGGATGCGGGCGGGTCCTGCCTCCCATCCCTGCTTACACTGCTCCGCGCGGGTGTAAAAATGCACGAAGCCGAAATACTAACTGTGCTTCCTCTGAGTCGTGGGATTACAAACGCTTTTTCCTTATTTTTAAAAACAATTTCCAAACCTTTGTAATAATTATTTTTATAACTGAAGAAAGTCAGACCCGTCTAGTTAACCTGAGCGTGGCGTCCAGAGCAAGCCCCCCTCGAACTGCGTCCAGCCCCGTCCACATCCCGGCAGAGGGGGGCACCTGCCAGAGTACCTGAAGAGGCCTGTCCCTCTGCCACACCCCACAGGACCCAGAAAGCTCACCGTCTTCCCCGAGGGGGCATCCCACTCGCCCCTGCGCACCACGCCAAAGGAGCCATCTCCTAGCTTCTCGAATAGATGCAGGTCCCTTTCCCCAATGAGGCAGGTGAGGCTCTGTAGGGGCCCCTCCCCTGCTGGGCCCCCCGGGGTGGGTGAGGTCTTCCGGAAGGTGCTCTGAGAGTGATGAGGGGGGAACTCAGCCTCCAGTCGCTTTCCACTGAACACCTGTTTGAAGGCAGCCAGGGGCTAGATGGAAGCCGGAGGCCCCGGGGCCGGTCCTCAGTCCTGCCCCGCAGGGTCGTCCGCTAGGCCTCCAGAGAGCTCCTGGCGTGGCCAAACTGCCAGGGTGCAGACTGGCTGGAGGCCCACCCCTCCTCCAGACCACACCCTCAAATGGCAACCCCCAGTCTCAGTGTGGCCTCAGGGTGTGGGCCAGAAATGGCCTGACAGCCGTGCAGCTTGTGACGCCTGTGACCCCACGCCCAGCTGTGGGGCCAGGGGGAGCCCAAAGCCACTCTAGACCCATCCTCTGCACCACCTGTCCCCCCGTCCCCCTGCCCAGCACAGACTCTGGCCCCCAACCCAAGCAGATGGGCAGGAGCCCGAGGGGCCCTCCACAAACACCTCCCTTTCCATATTTAGCCCTGGCCCCTTCTCTGGGTTGCCCATTTGGCGCTGTCCGTCTCCACCCTCCCTGGGGAGCTGACTGCCCTTCATCCTGCCAGGGGGAGAGGATAATTTGAGCCTGAGGTTGGACTGTGAATGTGTGTGCTGGCGGGGCTGGCGGGGGGGTTGGGGGGGCGGTGTGTGTGCAGATGAAGCAAGGCCTTGCTGGGCCAGGGCCTGGGAAGACAGCTGGGCGGCTGGAGGGGCGCCGAGAGCTGTGAAAGGAAGACTGGAGGGGACTCTGCAGCCCAGGCTGTGGAGGGAAGGGGCCCAAGGCCAGGGGACAGGAGGCCCTCAGGAGTGGAGGTGGCCCCATGGGTCGGACTCGGCCACCCCCACTGGGGCATCCGGGCCTTGGCCTCAGACTGCAGACTCCGTCCGCTTGGGCCTCTGCCCCGCACAGGTTGGCAGAGCTGATCTGCACAGGGCAGGGGGTGTCTCCAAGCCAAGGGCCCCTTCTAGCCACCGCTCTGCCCTCCTCTCCGTAACTGAGCTCCCTTATGTCTGCGAGCAGTGCTCGGCTGACAAGGTCCTCACAGCCTTTATCTTGAGGGACCCTCTCCACTGCCTGGTGAGGTGAGCTGGCCAAGTGCCCCCGGCCTTCTACCTGAAGACAGGCCTCAGGTCTGGAGAGGTTCACTGACTGACCCCAAGGCCTCCTGGGTGGTGGATCGGCGATCCCTGAATCCCAGTGCAACCCCTGAATCCCGGGGCGCTGCACGGCTCTTCCCTCCTGCCTTCACCCCCCCAACAAACCCATCCTTCCTAAAACCTGGGCAAGGGACCAGGACAGTGTCCCCAGAAAAGGCCACAGGCTCCCAAGAGACAGCCCCTTTGCCAGATCACAGCCAGGAAATCTCGGCTGCCCAATCCCAGTCCAGCTGTTCTGCCGTAACGCACCCCCCACCCCAGCCTTGAGGCCAGGAGTGGGGAGGGAAGGCCCTGGCTGGTTCACTTCCTCTTGCATTGTCTTCCAGACAATGGGCAAAGTTCCACTGAGTCAGACCAGGGACTCACCACTCCACGGACCCAAATTAGGGCAAAGGGGGGGTGGCGGGGCAGGCTTGGGGAAGGAAGCTGTCAGCAGGCCAGAGGTCCAGAGAAACCCCCTGAGGACCAGGGATTGGACGGGGCGGGGAGGGGGGGAGCGAGGCAAAGATGTCCTGGGTCCAGACAGTCCGCACCATGCTGCCCTGGACACTGGCCCCAACAGTCAGACAGGGCACGGGCTCAAGTTACGGTGCACTTGTCAAAGAGCGCCTGCACCGCAGGAGGGGACACGAAGCCATCGTGGCACACGGGCTACTCACGTGCCATCTCTGGTGGGTACAAGAACCAGGCGGTTCTACAAGCACCCTGCCCAGGGAGACCCCCGGAGGAGGGAGGTCTGTACCAGGTACAGATGACACCCGCCTGGGAATGGAGGAGTTTCCTAGGCCTGACCTCAGAGGGAGGCCTGTGAGGCTGCCCGCCCCACTTGCTCCTCGTCCACGCACCTTGCTCATCCAAGACTTGCGTTTGCACATGGCCTTTCTCCTCTTCACAGCCTCCCACAACCGCCGCTGACCTGCGGGGAAAGAACGGGTTCCGATGTTGTTAAGGCAGCTCACGTCCCCCAGAGAAGCCACCTGCCTGCATGCTTCCTTGGTCCCCCGGGGTGGGTCCGGCACTAAATACTGCCCAGCACAATGACACCAAGGAAACACCATTCCAACCAACCAGGGGCCACAGCTAACGGTCACGGCATTCCACTTCCAGGCAGTGGTTCTTGAACTAGATGGAGGTGTTTAACCACCAAAACTGAACAGCAGTGATCTTTTTCCAACTCAAAAAAAAAAAAATCAAGGTAATGGATAGAATTTGCTCAGCTGTTTTTTTTTTTCTCCCATAAAATTCTATTACGTGCCTGGCATCAGATACCAACTATCCAAGCCCAACTAGCCTATGTCGATGTCTGATTTAGCAGGTTATTACTTATTTAGCTATTGTAAGCTGACTGTGTGAACAAATTTCTAACGCTCTACATGGAATACCATGGCTTCTAGATGTTACGATCAGTACTTTTAGGATAAATACGTGGAAAAGAAAGGAGTTCAACTTCTACGGCAGACCTTGGTGCATGGGAAACAGAATGAGTTCAGTTTATGGCAGATCTTTGTGAGAAAGAGACAGATGAAGGGCAAATTGGCAAACCATCCGAGGGTGTTCATACAGATCTCTGGATGCTGACCCCCTGGTGTTGAGAATGGTGAACAGAGCAAACTCACTTCCAGTTTATGGCAGAGGAGAGATGGAGGAAACCCATCCTACAAATGTCTGAACAAACCAAAAAGGGGTGTATGTTTAATCCTGAGTATCCAGAGCTCGAAGACTTCACTCTCCTTAAACTCCAGTTCACCTTTACAACTGCCAGCTGTTCTCATGCACTCACTGTGTGCAGCATGTACTGATGCCCCTCCACCCCACCTTGGGGGTTCCTGGACAGGCAGCGAGAGTTCTCAGCTGTGCCACCCCATGGAATGAGGAGGAGGGCTCTTCTATGCGGTGGGCAATCCTGAGGATAGAGGAGGTAGATGGTCAGTGGGGAAGCAACAAGCACGGCCAACGTCCCCACCTACCAGGCCGGCCCATGCCAATCTTCTCCAGGTCCTCATTCTTGACATACTCAAAGTGGGACAGGCGGGTAACATTGAGGTCATCGCGGAGCCGCAGGAAGTACTGTTGCAGCTGCACCTCGGACAGCAGCTCCAGCAGCCAGCCTGTGCCCTCCTCCGGCTGCATGCTGCTGCTGCCCAGCCTCTGTGGGGAGGAAGAAAGGCTCAGGGACTAAGGGGTGCAGGCAGGTAGTGAGGGACTCTGCCCTGAGTGCCCTGGCCTCACCCACATCCTACTAAGCTGCTTCAACGAACCCAAATCACTTTCTTGTTTCCCCCCAAACAGCCGTAGAGGATGGCCTGTACCCCTGTGCCCCTCTTCCCACCAGGAACGACGACAGAACTCGGGCAGTTGGAAATCAGCCCGGGCTCTGGAGTCGGGGTCTAAAGTCCACACTGTGGCCGACTGACCGGAGATCAACCTCTCTGTTCTCAGACAGTCAACAAGCCATTTGAGAAGCATCAAAACTATCGGTTGTGTCTCCAGGAAAATATACACATTCTTAAAGTTTTCATTTAAAAATTGGGGAGGGGCACCTGGCTGGTTCAGTAAGTAGAACTAGTGACTCTTGATCTCAGGGTTGTGAGTTCGAGCCCCACACTGGGCCTCATGTTGGCTGTGAAGCTTACTCAAAAAAAAAAAAAAAAAATATATATATATATATATATATATACTACTTTACATATATGTATCGTTTTAAAGGTTTTATTTATTTATTCATAAGAGACACGGAGAGAGAGAGAGGCAGAGACACAGGCAGAGGGAGAAGCAGGCTCCATGCGGGGAGCCTGATGCGAGACTTGATCCCAGGACCCCAGGATCATGACCTGAGCCAAAGTCAGACACTCAACGACTGAGACCCAGGCGTCCCTATATATGTATATAATCTTAATTGGGGGGGAGGGTGCAGGGTCCCTTGAGACCCATCCATAGGTTCCGCAGACCTGATGGGCCCCAGAGAAAGCACTGTGGACCAGATGAGCTCTAAGTCCCACCCAACACCTGACATCACCAGAGCATCGCTCCCCAAATCCAAAGACCATCCCGCAGGAGACCACTCAAGTGCCGGGCTGTCAGGACCACAGTGAGTGGAAGACAAAAGAGGGGCAGAGGCTGGGGTGGGCTTTCCGATGCCGGCTCAAAGAGGCAGCACTACTTAGCTCCATCAACGGCTGTCACCAGACTGCTGCCCAGGGTTGTCAAAGCTTTTCATTTTTTCAAGAAATATTGGAAATCTGGGAATCCCTGGGTGGCTCAGCGGTTTAGCACCTGCCTTAGGCCCAGGGCGTGATCCTGGAGACCCGGGATCGAGTCCAGCATCAGGTTTCCTGCAGGGAGCCTGCTTCTCCCTCTGCCTGTGTCTCTGTGTCTCTCATGATTAAATAAATAAAATCTTTTAGAAAAATATTGGAAATCTGAATCTATATGTGAAATCTCACCATTTTTGAAAAGGTAATATATGCACATGGTAAAATATTCAAAAAGGCGTTCTTAAACAGAGATGGATGAATGAATGAAGTCTCATTCCCTGGGCTGCTGCACAGCAAGCCACCTACCCCCCGTCCCCAAAGCCACCTGCCATAAACGACTTCTACATATCCTTCCAGACTGTTTTGCCCCCACACAAATATTCACCCATCAACCACACCATTCTGTTCCTTGTTTTCATTTCACATTACATCTTTCTCCTGACCTTTTTTTAAAGATTTTATTTATTTATTCATGAAAGGCAGAGAAAAAGGCAGAGACACAGGCAGAAGGAGAAGCAGGCTCCATGCAGGGAGCCCGATGTGGGGCTCGATCCCGGGACCCCAGGATCATGCCCTGAGCCGAAGGCAGATGCTCAACCACTGAGCCACCCCGGGATCCTATCCCTGAGTTTTTAATTATGTCAACGAATTCAAGTTTGCGGTACACATGCACGTGTGCGCACACACATGTTCCGTGCTGGCCAAGCAAAACACATGTGCAGGCCAGAATCAGCCAACGGGGCCATGGGTGAGTGAACCCTGACCTACACACTCTGCAGCCCAGAGAAAGAGGACGGGGCACCCCTTGAAACGAAGCAGCCTGACCCACTGGACCCAAACCCATTCCTGTCCAAGTCATACACCTCAAAGCTGAGGGCTTGCCCAGGGCAGCCCCTGACCCACGTTCCGTCCCCAACCGAGGATGACCAGCTGCGCCTCAGCCTCCCACCGAGTCCGAGGTGGCCGTGGGCCCCAGCTCCCATCACAGGGCACGGTAAGGGAAGCAGACACTTGCAGCTCAGGCCTAGCGTGAGCCTCCTGCCTCCACAGTTCCCAGCGGTGCTGAGAGCCCAGTGCCAGGACTTCAGACCCTCCCAGGCAGCTCAGGGCAGTACAAAGAGCGACAAACGGGATGAGAAGCCTCAGTTCAAACCATGGCTTAAAAAAAAAAAAAAAAAAACCCTGGCTCCTCCACCAAGGCAGCTGGGCGATGGGGAGGGTTTTTTTTTTTCCAAACTTCAAGCAGTGACCCTTTACCCAGATGGTGCTCATGAGGGCTGTACGGCCCCCTAGGGGACATTCTTGGTTGTCATCATGTTGGGGGCCAGTAGTGGCATTTAGTGGGTGATCAAGGGACAAGAACACAAGTTATCCTACAACATGCAGGGCAATCTCACTGTCCCAAGTCCTGTACAATGTAATTCATGCAGGTGGGAAACTGGCTTATAAGCATGCGAACCTAGAACCAAATTCCATTTTACGTGCGAACAAAATCGGATTTTGCAGTTTCAATACGCACCGAGAATGAACACGTAAACGGTGGAGGGGGGGAGGGGGACTGGCCTTTGTTTTATCCAGAACTTACCAAAAGTTGTTTGCTACTTAGAAAAACATCACTGAAGGCAACCCAACTTTATTGTTTCAAAACTCCCCTGTGGGTCAGCACTTGTAGACGCTGCCTCCCCGGTGGTTCTACTGGAGGTCCTAGCGCTGACTACCTCATCAGGTCAGAGGGCCCTGACGTATCAGGAAATGCTATCATCACCGTCCTTTCACTTCTCCTTTCTTTTTTTTTTTTTTTAAAGATTTATTTATTTATTCAGAAAGAGAGAGAGAGAGGCAGAGGGAGAAGCAGGCTCCATGCAGGGAGCCCGACGTGGGACTCGATCCCGGGCCTCCAGGATCACACCCCGGGATGCAGGCAGCGCTAAACCGCTGCGCCACCGGGGCTGCCCTCACTTCTCCTTTCAACTACAGGTGACATCCCGGTGACTGACAATATACACACACGGCAAGAAGGTTATATTTCTATTAATTTTACTTGAGAAGAAAAACAATCGCCCTAAGGCTTCGACTGTATTTACCATATGCCAGGCAGTCTAAGCAGTTAGCTGTAGTCACTCACTTATCCTCAACGACAGTAGCTGTCACACACAAAGGAGTGTGGACAGGACGTCGCTGCTTTCCAGAAGGCGGCCCCAAAGGTGCACCGTGAAAATCACCGACCCAGGCTGCGCGTCTGCCGCCGCCACTCCCACCACCACGGCACCCCCTGCGTGCCCCAGGGCGCGGCCTGCCAGCAGGGCCAGCAGCCTAGAGACCCCCTCCTCTTCCTGCCCCGTGTCCAAGTCTCAGGGCGCCAGGCTCCTCACTCCCACCCCCGGGTGCTCCCAACAAGAGCCGAGGGCCATGCCCTGGGTGCGGGGACTGCGCGGACACCAGACCCGGAGCCCTTCCCCTGACGCCGCTCAGAAAGCACAGAGTGGCCTGGTTCTTTTCGCCAAGACACCGGGAACAGCCCTGCCTGCCCAGCTGGACACTCCCCCCAGCCCCAGGGACAGGGCTGCTCTGCGTGGGGGTGTGCGGGGAACTGGGAACACTGGGACCGCAGCGAAAAGCCACCAGGCCCTCAGTCCTGCCCCCCGCCAGTCCCAGGGTGACCCTGGACAAGCCCCCGCCCCCCCACTCCCCGTCCCCTCCTCACCAGGTCTCGCTGGCCCGGAAGCACAGGGCACGCACCGCATGCCCCTCCGCTCAGTCCCCGGCTGGGGGGCCCCGGCCGCGGTCCCCACCTGTGTCTGCCGCGGCGCCGGACGGCGTCCCGTCCCAACCAGGCTGCAGCAGTCCAGGGCAGAGGCCCGGAGCCCAGCGCCCCCCTCAAGCCCTCAGCCCCTCCCAGTCCCACACTCTGCCCCCCAGTGACCCGCTGGCTCCAGGGGCCGACCCCAGCCCCAGCCAGTCCTACCCGCACCCCGGCCTCACTCACTGTGTACAGGCGGCGCCGCAGTCTGGCCAGGAGAGGGAAGGAGAGCTCTAGGCCAGGGAACCGACGAGCTGCGGGCATCTCCACGGAGCTGGACCCCCGGCCCCGGCGCTGGGGCTCTGGCCCAAGGGGGGGGAGCAGGGGCTTTAGCTCCTGAGCTCAGGGTCCTGCCCAGAATGGAAGCTGACCAGAGGTCGGCCCCAGGAGTCCCCCAAATCCCACACAGGGGTGCGGAGTGGGGCAGGAAAACAGGGTGGGCCCCTTTTCCCGGCTGCACAGCTGTTTCCCCAGCTGGCTAGTCTGGCAGGGGCAGGTTAGCTCCCCTCGGGCTGGGGGCTGGGGGCTGGGGGCTGGCTGCGGCCGGTCCCCCGTCCTGCTGCTCCGACTGCTCTTCAGCGCAGTGGTCACAGCTCAGCCCTACTCCCTGGCTCCCCCGCCTGACCGCCCGCCCGCCCTCCTCCCTCCCTCCCCAGCTGAGCAGCTCTGACACTGGCTGAAAAAGGACCTTTCTGAATCACTGCCAAGAGGGTGGCGGGAATAGGGGGACTCTTCCTCCCAGCCACCCGCGCTGGCCCCCCTGTCTCCCCATACACAAGGCCCCCTGTCTCTGGCTTCCACCCCAGCCCCCATAGCTGCAGACAACTCCTGGGATTTTAGGGTGGGGGCTATGGGAATCGAGCAGCACCGTACAAAGAGGGGTACAGACTCCCATATGGGCTTGTCTGGGGCCGTGGGGGCCAGAACACAGCCTGAGTTGGGGGCCTCGGCCCCAGTCAGTCATTCCTGGGCCCCGGAGGCAGACCCTTCAGAGACCCTCCCCCATCTCCAAGTCCCAGCCTTGGCTGGGCGTCTCCTGGCTCAGGCCCTAATGTGGCCCTGTTACCCTGGTGCCCGACGGAAATAGGAGGCCGGCAGCCTGCCAGAGTGGGACAGTCCGGCCAAGAGCGAGGGGGGTTGGGGGGGTGAGGAATCTCCACCCCCTCCCCTGGGGTTGCCTCACACTGCCCGCAACATCCAGGGTGCCTCCTCCCCCAGACCAGCTGGCTAAGATCCAAAGCCCCCTCAAAACAAACAAATATGCCCCTACTCTCTGCTGGGATGCCCCCACCCCAAAACAATAGGGTTCCAGGCTATATAGGAGGTTTCTCATATAGCACCCCCACCCACAGACAACAGCCTCAGCTAAAGGAACTAGAGACACTCCATCAAGCCCCCATAAGCCCCCCATGTTCCTGCAGCTGACAAATGATCCCTCTGCCCCTCCTCAAGAGTGCCAGCTGCTCTTACACCCCCCTCACTGCGGCCCCCAGACACACCTGACAGCTGCAGGAAGTCCTCGCAGTCTCCCTCGGCAACCCCTCCCCCCTCCGCAGCCATGCCCGGGGAGCCCGCGTCTAGTACGTACACTGCTCTCTTGTCCCTATCCAGCTGGCTACTGGCTCCGGGAACCCCAGCTGGTGGGGGGGGGGAGGTGGGGGGCAGGCAGCTGGGTGAGAGTTTGGGGAGCCAGCATCTTAGGCTCTCTTTCCAGGACCTCTGTTAGTGCTCGAACATCCTAGCAGAGAGGTGGTCACCTGAAAGGTCAGCCATTTCCTGCTCTGACCCCACGGCCCCCTGGCAGGGGGATGACACTCCCAGCCCCATGTCATCCACCGCCCAAAGCCTGTGGCGCCCGCCAGGTACTGCCTCCTGTTGGTCCAGTGAATCACGGTCTGAGGCTGGGGTCAGAGCTAATGGACAAGATGAAGTCAGGCTGAGGTCACCCTGGAAGTGACTCTTCCCCCAAACGCTGCCAGACAATGCCCATGGCTCAGGGAAACCTACTGCCTATTTCCCACCAGACCCCACCCTCTAAGGAGCCCCAGGGACCCAACTCTAGGGAACAATTTAAGGAAAAATTACTTCCTCTGCTGTAAGACGGGGGCTGCTGGATCAGAACAGCCAGATTAAAATTTCTGGCTGCCCCCAAAAGACGAGCCCCAAGTCCATCAAAACCCTATGCCGGACTCTTCCCCTAAGACGTTGCATAGGAACAAGCCTCAGCTGCTTGCTCAGCAATCCAGGAAAAGCAAAGCCCGGTCAGAGGTGGGAGCTCAGGCCAGTTCTAGGACCCCTTCTGCTCGCCCTAGAAAACAGCCTCCACCTTTTCTGCCCCCCTTTGCCCTGTCAGCTGCCGCCCTCTGCTGACCAAGAGAGAAAGTGCTCGATCTCCAAGAAGGGAAGCGGCCCCATGAATGCAGGGATTTTTCTCTAAAGCAAACAAGGACATTTAGGTTAATGTGCACATTCTCAAGTGAGCAAGAGCGCCGGGAGGCCGAGGCCGCAGCGCCCCTAAAACACCGAAGCAAATCCTGGCGCCACTCCTGGGGGCTCCCGCGGAGGGCTGCAGTGTAAGTGGGTCCCAGGGAACCCAGGGACACCGAGGCAGGTGGCCCCGCTGACTGGCCGCGCACCCTGCACACGCACACACCCGCAGCCCTCCTCACCCCAGATCGCCCCCCCCGGGTCTGGCCGGGGCCCAGGGGCGGGCACCCCTCACCCCGGGAGGCCTGGGGCTCTGCGGGCTGGGCCCTGTGCTCCCGGGCAGGTGATGGGTGTGGGGCCCGGGCGCCTGCCTGCCCCCCCGCCAGCTCCTCCCGTTACCTGCGGGCCCTCCTCACCCCCAGCAGGCGCAGCTGCGCGGATCTCGCCCCGGGGCACCCACCCGGGCCTCGGCCTGGCAGGGGCAGGGCCCTCCCGCGCCCCCTCCCGCGCCCCGCGGCGTCACCGCCCTGCGTCCTGGGAGGCCCGGCCTCCAGCATCCTGGGGGGGAGGGGGAGGCTGGGGCTGCTAGACGCCCCCCCAGGGTCAGCCCGGGGGTCCCCGGGGCCTGCACCGACGATGGGGTCCCCCGGGGCCGCCCCCCCGCCCGCTGAGCCCCGGGGAGGCCCGGGCCGCCGCACCTCCACGACCGCGGGGCCAGGGCTCCCCTCGGCCCCCGGGCCACCCCCCGGACCCCACTGCCCCCAGTCAGGCCCCCGGACTCAGCAGGCCCCCCCCCACCCCCGTCCCGGCGGAGGTCCACGGAGACCGCCTAAGACGCACCGCATCCATCCCGCCTGGACCGAGACCCCTCCCCACCCCGCGGGGCCTGGCGCCTCGGCCCCCACCCGGCCCACCCGGCCCACCAGGCCCACCTGCCCGCACCTGGCCGCCTCCGCTCCGCTCCGCAGCGAGCCCGCGCCCCCCGCCGGCCGCCCACCTGCCGGGCTCCCCGCGGCTCGCCCCGCCCTCCTCGGCCCGGGAACAGGCCCCGCCCCGCGCGGAAGCCCCGCCCCCACCGCCCCAGCCACGCCCCGCCGCGGAAGCCACGCCCCCACCGCCCCTAGCCACGCCCCGCCGCGGAAAGCCACGCCCCCGCCGCCCCAGCCCGACCTCGACAGCGGCCTCCCCCGCATCCCCGGGCTGCCCGGGCTAGGTGCGGGGGGCTCAGGGCGGGGCTGCCCTCCGGCTCCCGGGGGAGGTGCCCCAACACGTGCCCACGCGGGGCCCTGCGCGCAGCTCCGGCCGAGGAAGCCCCACCGCAGGGGCTCCTCGTCTCCTCCAGCCCTGAGGGCCCCACGGGCCCCCCCACCCGCTCATTCTGCTGGCATCTGAAGCATCCTCGGACTCCTTAGTACCAGGTATTTAGGGCTGAGCTCAGGGAACCCTCCCCTTCCAGGGCTGAGGCAGAGGAGGACAGAGATGCTGCGGGGACACCTGCCCCCCCCACCATCCCCCCCAAAAAACTCAACCTCAAGACGGAGGAAGGAGCCCCCAGGAGGCTATAGGTGAGTTTCTCTAAGGCTCACGCTCCTCACGGGCTCCTTCTCCATCCTGAAGCATGCTGCGGGGGGCTGACCCCCGGGGAGCAGGGTGGGGGGCGGCTGACCCTGCCAGGCAGGGCAACTATTCCCGGCAGAAGTTCCTGGGCATCTTACCCCAGCTAGAGCAGAAACTAGTTTTGTGGGAGGCTGCAAGAACCCAAAGTCAGGAGACTATACTAACCCAAAGTTAGAGGGGAAAAAAAGCTGAAAATATCAGGCCCATCCATTCTTCCCCTGGCTGGATGAAGGGTGTGATCCAAACCATTCCTCCCTCCGTTTTCTTCTTCCCTCCCCCACCTATAACCCCCCTGCTTCCTAATGCCATCCTGCTATAAGATAGCTGCAGGATCCAGACTGCCTCTGGGATTTGGAGGGAACCTGCCCTCCATGTGTACCCCTCTGGTCTAGAACCCCCATCTCTACAGGGAGCTGGGAGTGGCCAGGAACCAGCTCCTCTCGGCTGTCCACTCCCCTCCCCCAGCCTCTCCGGCAGCATCAGTGAAGTGACAAATCCACACTGAGGAGCAGACATGACATGTAATTTCCGGCCAAGAGATTTTTCCAAAACAATCTACCGTATTCTTGGGAGTATATGCCAACCTCACCTCCAAGCCTGCCCCCTCCATGCAGCCCCCTCCCATCCCTGCCGTCCCCTCTTCTGTAAGCCCTGGAGGGAAAACAACACACTGTGGAAGGGGGGGGGGGGCTTAAAGTTCCTCCCCCGGCCAGAGGATTATCTTGCCTCCACATGCCAGCCCTGCCAAGCCCACACAGCCTCAACTCACCCCTCTGTACGCAGGCCCCAAGCTTCTGGACAGAAGCCAGGCTGGTTCCCCTTGGGACCTCATCGCAGAGGGAACTGCACCAGGTAACCCCACGCCTTCAGGTCAGTCCAGATCTGACATCACACTGGTCTGGGGAGGAGGCTGGCCTGAGGCCAACAGAGACAGGAGTGATTCAGACGTGCAGCATGGCTGTCCACACCCTCTCCATCTCCAGGACACAGGGGCCCAACCCCTTCCAGGAGAGTTGGGCAAGCTGCAGTTCTGAGGAGAGGCAAAGCTGAGGCGGACTGGCTCAGTGGTGCCAGGCCCACAGGCCCCAAGTCCAGCCCTGCAGCCTCTTCTCCCTTCGCCGTAGCTGCGGATATTTTCCGAAGACTTCTAACTCTCCCTTCCTTCTCTTCCCAGTGGATGCTCTGCTGAGCGTCCCTTCCTCTCCTCGCAGGGCTCCAATTATCCCGTGCCGTCGGTCTCCATCTCTGACCTCCTGAAGCTCTAGGCCCATGTTTGCAGACATTTCCAGGACAGTTCCACCAGGAGGATGCATGGGTACCACAAATTCTGTTATATCCAAACTGAGCTTGTCATCATCCCCTTAAAGCTAGCTCACACAGGCTCCTAGATCCTGACCGAAAATATCACAAGCCAACATGGGCCACCCAGGCTAGAAACCTCACCCCAGGGCCTCCCCCCAACTGTAACTTCCTACCTTCCCCACTGGGCAGGCCACAAAATCTTGTTTCTGCCTCCTCATCATTCCTCCCATCAATACCAATGGGATCAAGAATCAGACGGATGTAAAGTCTTAAAAAAAAAAGAAGAAAAGAAAAGAGAAAGAAAAGAAAGAAAAGAGAAAAGAAAAGAAAGAAAAAAGAAAAGAAAAGAAAAGAAAAGAAAAGAAAAGAAAAGAAAAGAAAAGAAAAGAAAAGAAAAGAAAAGAAAAGAAAAGGGATGCCTGGGTGGCTCAGCAGTTGAGTCTCTGCCTTTAGCTCAGGGCATGACCCTGGGGTCCCGGGATCAAGTCCCACTTCGGGCTCCCCACAGGGAGGGAGACTGCTTCTCCCTCTCTGTGTCTCTGCCTCTCTCTGTGTCTCTCATGAGTAAATAAATATAATCTTAACAAAAAAAAAAAAAAAAAAAAAAAAGAATCAGACAGACCTGAGTTGAAATCTTGGCTTTGACACTTCCTAGTTGGGCAACTTTTGGGCAAATGACTTAACTTCTTTTTTTTTTGTTTTTTTGTTTGTTTTTTTTATGACTTAACTTCTATGACACAATTTCCTTATCTGTAAAATGGGAATAAACAGCACCTCCTTCACAGAGTGCAGATTCAATGAGATCATGAACGGCACACTTAGCACAGCACCCGGCCCACAGCCCCCTATTGCTATTATTGTATCCGAAGTCGCTCCCCTGCTTATATCCTTCTGTAACTCCTCAATAAGCCAAATACAAGGCCCTTCAGGACCCACTCCTTGCCTATTTGTCCACCTCCACACCTTATCATTTTCTTCAAATGACTCCATGTTCCAACCAAATCAGATACTTGCCCTTCCCTAAATATACTCCCTTCTTTAGTTTTAATGTCTCTGAGCGATCCCCTTTGTGATGGTCCTTCTTTTGTTCTACATGATGAAAACTCTACACATTCCTCAAGATCCATGTCATCTCCTCTGTAAACTGCCATTTCCTACCCCTAAATGGTTATTTTTGACATGCTTCCCATATTACTGTTAAAATAATATTTGAAAAGAGGAATGGTATAAAACATAATACAGCTAACTCTTGGGTTTGAATAGTACAGGTCCACTTATACATGGATTTTTTTCAGTAAACACTGTATGGTACTGGAAATGTATTTTCTTTTCTCCAGTTTAGAGTTGTAAGACTACAGTATATAATACATATAACATATAAAATATGTGCTAAGTGATTGCACATATTTATCTTAAGTTGTTTAAGTTTTCCGGTCAATAGAGGCCATCAGTAGTTAAGTTTTCGGGGAGTCAAAAGTTATATGCAGATTTTTCAACTGTGCGAGAAGGGTCAGCACCTATAACCCCAATGTTGTTCAAGAGTCAGCTACAGGGGTGCTGGGTGGCTCAGTCAGTTAAGCATCTGCCTTCGACTCAGGTCATGATCCCAGGGTCCTGCGATCGAGCATGTTGGGCTCTCTGCTCAGTGAGGAGCCTGCTTCTCCCTCTCCCTCTGCCCTTTCCCCCTGCTTGTTCTCTCTCAGATAAATAAATAAAATATTTTTTAAAAAGAGTCCACTATAGGGGCACCTGGTGGCTCAGTCAGTTAAGCATCAGCCTTCGGCTCAGGTCGATTGTATCCCAGGGTCTGGGGATCAAGCCCTGAATCGGGCTCCCTGCTCAGTGGCAAGCCTGCTACTCCCTCTCCCTCTGCCATTCCCCCTGCTTGTGCTCACTGGCTCTCACTATCTGTCAAATAAGTAAATAAAATCTTTAAAAAAAAAAAAAGTCAACTACAGTATAGTGTATGTGGAAAATAGCCAAATGAATTTAAAAATTAATAATCCATCACGATCTGATCCATAAAGGGTCACTATTCTTATAACAATCCGTATTAATATAGAATTCTACGGAGAGAGTTCTATAAGCAAACCTCTACTGTGGTTTGTATCTTGTAACTATCTGTTTTTATCTGCCAGTTTGAAGCCAGAAGCTGGCAAGGTAGTTGGTCAAGAGAGTTTGCTAACAGGACTTCAAACCCATCAGACAGACACTGGAGAAAGGAGGGTTGCCTACTCCCAGCGGACACCAGGAATAAGCTCACTGCCTCCCTGCCTCCACCCACCCGGGCTTTGCTCCCAGTATTTCTAATCCAGAAAGCAAGCACCTTTGTGGAAAGAGGGGCTGCCAATCTCATTACAGCCACTCCTGTCCCAGAGCCACTAAGCTACTTTGTCCCCACAAAGCCGTTTCAGCACCCGGGAGGACCCGGCCAGTCCCTGAGACCGACGGAGCCCTCGAGGCCGGCTTCTGCAGAGGCTGCGTCTCACCGGACCCCGCAGGGAGAGCTGGAGGACAGACACCACAGCTTTGAAGCGAAGGAAGTCCAGTTTTGTCAGGCATCCCAGCCTCACCAAGGGGCGTGAGGGAGGGACAAGGTGGGGAAGGCCGGGCACAGAAGCAGGGGACCAGGTCAGATATGGGACCTGCTACGCCTCATCTTCTTCAACTCCAGCGGGGGAGGTGTGACTTCAGAGAAGAGAGGCAAGAATCTTAACGAAACACCACTACACAGACCCACACTGAACTCCACACCGCCCCACATGCACCAAGCTGGTCCTGAATATACTCTGTTGCCGTTTCATGATCCCGCAGCTCAAGACTGGCATGCCAACCCTGACACCCAGAGACAGGACGCCGAGAGCCCCAACACATTCCCGGGCATTCCTCCCACCAACAAAACACCACTCGTGTGTGGCAGAGGATAAATTCCAGCAGCTGTCTGGGTTTTGTGCACACGCACACCAGGCATGCCTTGGTGCCAGGCCTGGGATGCAGGGCACTGCGGAGAGCTGCCTCTTGCCAATCCTCTGGCCCAGGCATCATCACAGCACTCAGTGATGCAGAGCCTCCCGGGAAGGGAGGAAGGAGGCAGCCCAGCTCCCCCACCAGCCACTCCCAGAGCTCTTCCAGGGCTGGGCAGGGGCTGCCCGGCTGGTCTCCTGCCTGCTGGCTCAGGCCTCACCCCACCCCCACCCCTTCAGCAAGAACCTAGAGCTGAAGGGGCCTATTGTTGAGGCTGGCGGTGGGGTGGGGAGAGAAGCCAGAGCTGTGACTGGTGGAGCACGGATTCTGCAAGAGGGACTGCTCATCCCCTCTAGACCATGTCTACACCAGACCCCAGGAGCTAGCAACTTCCGCGGCAGGACAGGCTGCAGGGCCCAGGAGAGGAAGGGTCTGAAACTGGAGTGAAAGAAATGTTGGACCACTCGCCACCCACTATATCCTGCCTATCCATTTTAGCAATAAAGAAACTGAAACCCTAAAAGGGGAAGGGACTTGCCTGGCGCAACACACTTACAGAGCGCCTGTCTGGAACTGGAGGAGATCGACGGCTCGGAGGGGCGGTGATCCTCTTCCAGCCAGAGCGGGGCAGCCGTGCCAAGGTCAGGGACGAGCAAAAGGTAAGGGGCCAGAGAGCAGGCACAGCACATGGGCGACAAGCAGAGACAGGAAGGACCCGGGGCTCTCACGCCCAGCCGCAGCCCTCGGCTCCGGGGCTCCCAGAAGGCCCCGCTGCTGAAGGAAGAGACCAGGCCAAAACTCTCGCGCCAACCCCGTCCCCAGTCGCTCACCACGTACCTACGATGTGCTCCCCCTGTGCTGCGGTTCTGGGGACATAGGAAGGAGAACTTATAGTCTGGGTCCTCAAGAAGACACTATGGGCAGGTTCTTTTTTTTTTTTTTTTTTTTTTTTTTAGTAGAAAGCAACGGGTTTTTAAAAATTCATTCATTGATTCATTTTTAGTGAGCTCTACACCCAAAATGGGGCTCAGACTCAAGACCTCAAGATCAAGCATCACATGCTCTACTGACTGAGCCAGCCGGGTTCTTTAAAAGCTTTATTAGGGCTGGGAGGAGAGGGAGATGGGGGGGGGGGGCGGGGGGGCTGGGCAGTTCAGTGGGTTAAGCATCAGACTCTTGATCTCAGCTCAGGTCTTGATCTCAGGGTCATGGGTTCAAGCCCTGAGATGGGCTCCACGCTAGGTGTGGAACCTACTTCAAAAAAAAAAAAAAGCTTGGGACGCCTGGGTGGCTCAGCGGTTGAGTGTCTGCCTTCGGCTCAGGTCCTGGAGTCCCCAGGAGTCCTCCGGTGATCCTGGAGTCCCGGGATCGAGTCCCACATTGGGCTCCCTGCATGGAGCCTGCTTCTCCCTTTGCCTACGTCTCTGTCTCTGTCTCTGTGTGTGTCTCTCATGAATAAATTTTTTAAAAATCTTTAAAAAAAATAAATAAATATAACAGCTTTATCTTCATTGACTGATTAAAAACCTCCCCTTACTATCCCGCATGATCCCCGTTTTACAGGTGAGAAAACTGAAGTTTGGAAAGGTGACCAGGGTCCTGCAGAGAGTAAGACAGAAAGCCAGGACTCAGCCCGTATACAACTGCACATTGAATTTCTTGGCTCATATATGCAGGTCCATGGAGGGCAGAGCTGGGGTCTTATCATTAAATACAAACTGAATGACTTCAGGGATTCTGTGAGGAAGTTTAAAGAAAGGATAAAGGTTCCCGGAAAAGACAGCAGATTGCACACACACATACACAGTTCCACTCCTTCCCGAAACTCCACCAAACTACAATATTAAAAAGAAAAAAAAATTTTTTTTTAAGAAAAAAAAATTTTAAGAGAAATTTTTTGTTTTGTTTTTAAAAGATTTTTTCATTCATTCATTCATTCATTCATTCATTCATTCATTCATTCATTCGAGACAGAGAGAACAAGTGAGCTGTAGAGGCCCAGGCAGAGGGAGAAGGAGGCTCCATGCAGGGAGCCCGATGTGGGACTCTGGGATCACACCCTGAGTCAAAGGCAAATGCTCACACGCTGAGCCACCCAGGCGTTCCTAAGAGAAATTTTTTGAATGGCAGAAGTCTCTAGGATGGGAAGAAGAACTACAACAAAACTTTGGAAGTTGGAAAGCAGATGGGCCAGTGACAAGAGGGAGCAGACTTGAGAAAAATCATTAACTCCCAAGAGGAGAAGCAGCTGACTGACCCCAGAGAATCCTCAAATGGCCTGGGAAATGGAAGCCCCAAAAATCTATACAAGAAGTGGTGGCAGAGAAGTGCTAAAAATATAGAGTATTACTTAAAAGCTATTTAAGAAGCCATAAGACCCCCTTAGACTCCTTCCCTATTGGGTGGCTATCCCTCTACCACCCTGCAAAAGCCAGGGATTTCCCTAGAAGGGATAAATGGGACCTCTCAACTGGACTGTGGGTTTGGAGAATGGGGGGCAGGGAATGCTGGGGGAGGAGGGAGGTGTGTGCTCTATCCTAAACAAAGAAAGCACACCTAGATGTTGACATCCCAATTCCCTCCTCTACTTGCTCCTGGAACATGAAGCCAAGCTTCCACCTCTTGGTAGGAGATAAGACTATCTTGTCTGATGACTCTGACCAGGCCAAGAAAGATATAAAGATACCGACACCAGGAGTTCCCAACAAATGGCCCATCCCAGGTCACCACACAAAGAAGCTCCATCGACAAGTCTATCCAGTACTGTAGTTTCTTACCCTTTGGCTGCAAACAGATAACACAAAATTACCAGACACCCAAGGCAAGCCTCTAACATGGAAGAGAGAATGCAAAATACAAAGAAAAAAGCAACCAAGGGGAAACCAACTATGAGGGAAACTTAAGACAAAAAATACTCATTAATATATATTCAGAGAGATAAGATTTTGTATCCACAAAATAAGCACAAGACATTATTAGGGAGAAAGATCACAAACACAGTAGGTGACAGACAAAATTCAACAGATCCATCCCCACCCCACCCAGCAGAGTCTGGCCCACAGCAGGTCTCATTCATAAATATGTTAATGGATAGATGAGGTAGTGATTCTCAAGCTTTAATGCAAATACAGATCACCTGGGATCTTGTTAAAATGCAGATTCAGATTCCACGGACATGGGGTAGGGCCTAAGAGTCTCCATTTCTAACAAGCTCCCAAGTGACACGTGTTGGTCCAGTAGACCTTTATAAAGCAAGGACCTTCAGGAAGTGCTCTGTGCACTGGCGATGCATTAAAATCCTCGGAGCTAGGGGAGTGTCAACGTGTAGGCCCCACTCGCTGAGGTTCTAATCAACTTGGCCGAGGTGAGACTGACGCGTCGTATCTTTAAAGCCTCTTCAGATGAATCCAGACTGGAGTTGAGAACCACTGCTCTGGAGAAAGCCTGGAATCATGCCAATCACTTGACCTGGCCAAAACAGTCCTGTTCTCACATATTCTCTCCCATTGTTGACACTGACCACTTTGCAGAAGGCCCTTCTCATCATGAACATCAGTCTCTGGGACTACTTATACTCACGATGCCTCTCAATTCTAAGTCCCACTAATGTCAGTGGATGGAGAAATCATTCCAATGAATTCCCAAGCAATTCATTCTGAGAATATTCTCCTTATTAGATGCTCACACATATCTCAACCTTCCTAATTTCTTTTTTACTCCGGACCTTAAAACTATCAGGTTAAGCCCTTTTAGGGAGGAGTTTTTTTGGGGTTTTTTCGTTTGTTTTAGTGAAATGTGGGTATTTCCCTATCAAAAGTCCTAATTCATTTTCCCAATGTTTCTATTACTAAAGCTGAATTTAGGAGTTTTGTGTCTATTTCATCCTTGCCACACATGGGGTACAAAATCACATCAATAGAGAGGTGCCTGGGTGGCTCATTCGGCTAAGCATCTGCCTTTGGCTCAGGGTCATGATCTCAGAGTCCTGAGTTTGAGCCCCACATTTGGGTTCCCTGCTCAGCCAGAAGCCTGCTTCTCCCTCTCTTTCTCTCTCTCTCCTGCTCCACTCCCCCTGCTTGTGCTCTCTTTCTGTCAAATAAACAAAATCTTTAAAAATAAAATAATATCGGGCAGCCTGGGTGGCTCAGCGGTTTAGCGCCGCCTTCAGCCCAGGGCATGATCCTGGAGTCCCAAGATGGAGTCCCACATCAGGCTCCCTGCATGGAGCCTGCTTTTCCCTTTGTCTGTGTCTCTGCCTCTCTGCCCGTCCCCTTTGTGTCTCTCATGAATAAATTAAAATAATAATAATAATAATATTAGAAATTTACTGCTATCAAAATTGCTAAAATTACAATAGAAGGGATGGAGCATAAAGTCCAGGTCTTCCAAAATAAAGAGCAAAAGACAAAAGATGGCAAACAGGAGAAAAAAAAAAAAAAAGAAATCCAGATGATCAGTGTAAGAAGGTCCAATATCTAAACAAAAGGAGCTTGGGGGAGGGGGGAATGAGGGAGGAAAAAGACCAAAATAATACAAGAAAACTTCCCAGACCTGAACTACAAGTTTCCTAACTAAAAGGGTTCACTGAGCATACAGCACAATATAAAAACAGACCCACAGTGAGCCAAATAATTAGGAAATCACTAGGAAACAGAATACTGGCGAGAAAGAGAAGATCTTACACACTCCAGAGCAAGGTAGAGGGTACCGCACAGGTCCCACACAGGATATGGAGTGACTTCAGGCTTCAGTGTTAACTCTAGAACCTAAAAGCAATAGCTTCAAGATGCCAAAGGAAAGCAATTTCCAACCTAGATCTTTATATTCAGCTGACTGAGTATCAGGCTGGCAAGGTCTCCAAATAATCTCCCATCCATACGCCCTTCACTCTCAGGAAGCTACTAAAGGACAGACTCTACCAAAACCAAAGAGTAAACCAACAAAGGGGAAGACATGCACACAGGAGATCCAACACAGAAGAGCAGTGAAGGAGATGCTCAAAATGCTGAAAGGAGGTGCCGAGAGGACAGCTAAGCATCTGTGATAGAAAGCAACCAGACCATGTTGCTGCAGGGCACAAGGCTCTGAAGGAGACTTCTTCAGAAAAGTACGTTTGATAGAACACCTAATGGAATTGACATCTTGAGAAATGTAGACAGCTACTGGAATTTGGCTAATTAAAAGATGTGCAGAAAGCTAAGCAAACAAAAGCAACTCCAGGGAGAACAAAAAATTGTGCAGGACAAGAAAATTCATTACAGTTTACTACACCATAACAATATAAACATAGAGAGTAGACAGAAAGGAAAATGAGACACTTCTAGAGTGGACAGACTGAAAAATCAGAAGGGTGGCAATGAGGGAAATAAACTCAAATTCTCATCTTGGCCACGATGGAATAACGAGGATCAGATTTACTCTCCTGACTCCAAAAACAACAACAGAAGATGGACAAAATATACAAAATGGTTTTGAAGACACAAGATATCAGGGAACAAAAGACAGTGACACCTATCACAAGAAGTCAGCCCTATGGTTGAGTTTCCAAGCTACAGCACAGAAAAGGGAACCAGTCAGACCCAGAAGACTACACAAATTGAGGAAATAGAGCCGAGAGTCTGGGGAGTCTCAAGGGGGCAGAGTTCACAGAACAGAGCATCAGAGAAAAGAGTACAGTCTGTAAAGGGACTCCTCAAGTTTTGTTTTTTTTTTTTTTTTTTCAAGTATTTAACTAAACAGTAATCATCAAGTCTGTAAAGGGACTCCTCAAGTTTTTTTTTTTTTTTTTTTTTTCAAGTATTTAACTAAACAGTAATCATCAAGTGAATGTGCAGAAATTACCCAAGGCTGGGGAAAATAACTATCTGGATTAGCAATAATGCCTGATGCTCACAGGCCTGAGAAAAATGCCTGTTTCCACCAAATGGGAAAAGCTAGGCATTGGGTAGAATTCAGAGATGGGTCTTGCTTCGGCAGGAGAATTAGTAGCCCTACATTGAGCATAGTTCTGGTACTACCTAACAAGTCTTAAAAACAAAGCCTAAGATAATGAAACTGTTTCCAACTCACTGCATCCTAGAATAAAGCTCAGAAATAGTTACAGAAATACAAAAAGCACCTAGCAAAGAAATCAGGTAAAATTTACACTGTCTGGCATCCACTAAAAAATTATTAAGCATGCAAAAAAGCCAGAACTGTGACCCATAATGAGGAGATAAAGCAATTAATCAAAACCAACCTAGAGGGATCCCTGGGTGGCGCAGCAGTTTACTGCCTGCCTTTGGCCCAGGGCGGGATCCTGGAGACCCAGGATCGAATCCCACGTCGGGCTCCCGGTGCATGGAGCCTGCTTCTCCCTCTGCTTATGTCTCTGCCTCTCTCTCTCTCTCTCTGTGACTATCATAAATTAAAACAAACAAAAAAAAAAAAAAAAAAAAAACAAAAACAAAACCAACCTAAACCTGACACAAATGTCAGAATCAGCAGACAAGGACATTAAAATAATTAAACATCTAAAAATCACTAAAATTATTACTATAAAACTGTATTACTATTAAAAAATAGGTGTGTTTGTATATGTTTTTTTTTTTTTCTTTTTTAAAGTTGGCTCCATGCCCAGTGGGGAGCCCAGTGCAGGGCTTAAATTCATGACCCAGAGATCAAGACCTGAGCTGAGATCAAGAGTCCAATGCTTAACTGACTAAGCCACCCAGGCGCACCTAAAAATATACTTTTAAAAAGAGTGTAATTGGGACACCAGGGTGGCTCAGCAGTGGAGCATCTGCTTTTGGTTCAGGGTGTGATCCTAGTGATCCCAGAGTTCCAGCATCGAGTCCCACATGGGGCTCCCTGCGGGAAGCCTTCTTCTCCCTCTGCCTGTGTCTCTGCCTCTCTCTCTCTCTCTATCATGAATAAATAAAAAAAAAAAAAAGAAATGAAGCACTAGAAATAACTATATGGGTAAATAGTTAAGATTTTTTTTATTATTTAGATTTTTTTTTTTAAGATTTTATTTATTTATGCATGAGAGGCACAGAGAGAGAGGCAGAGACACAGGCAGAGGGAGAAGCAGGCTCCATGTAGGGAGCCCAATGTGGGACACGATCCCGGGTCTCCAGGATCAGGCCCTGGGCTGAAGGCGGCGCTAAACCGCTGAGTCACCAGGCTGCCCTATTTAGATTATTTCAAAAGATAAATTGACTGTGTAAACAAAAAAAAGATCAGTATAGTGTAGGTTTACAACATGTATAAGAGTAATTTTTGACCAGAATAGCAAAAACAGTGAAGAGAAATAAAAATATAGGTTTTTATACCATTATCTATTTATACTACTATTATTATTAAAGGATAGGTATTTATATTTGAAGGCAGACTATAAGTTAAAGAAGTATATTATGAATCCTATAGACAGTATAAGAAAACTGTCCTCATAAACATAGATGCACTGTTAACTATGGAAACAAACTGGGAGTTGCTGGAGAGGCGGTGGGAGAGTGGACATTAAAGAGAGCGCAAGATATAAGGAGCACTGGGTGTTTTATGCAACTGATAAATTACTGAACTCTACACCTGAAACTAATGATTCATTATATGTTAACTAATTGAATTTAAATAAAATAAAATAAAATAAGTGCAAAATTCTTAAATTCTCTAGCAAAGAGAATCCAACAATGCATTTAAAGAATAATACATCATGACAAAGTGGAATTTGTAAAAGAAAATCCTAGAATCACAGAAAAAAAAAAAATTTTACAAAAGCAAAATAGGAATAGAGGGAGCTGCTTCAACCTGATAAAGATCACATATGAAAAATCTACAGGGACGCCTGGGTGGCTCAGTGGTTGAGCATCTGCCTTCGGCTCAGGCCGTGATCCCGGAGTTCCAGGATCGAGTCCCACATCAGGCTCCTCGCGGGGAGCCTGCTTCTCCCTCTGCCATGTCTCTGCCTGTCTCTCTGTGTCTCTCATGAATAAATAAAATCCTTAAAAATTTTTAATTAAAAACCTACAGCTAACATCACGCATAATGGTGAAAGACTAAATGTTTTCCCCTGAAGATCAGGAACAAGTAATCTTATCTTCTATTCAATCTTATACCAGAGGATATAGCCAGTGCAATTAGACAAGAAAAAGAAAGAATTATCAGGCATAAGGATCAGAAAGGAAGGGGGACCTGGGTGGCTCAGTGGTTGAGTGTCTGTCTTTGGCTCAGGTCATGATCCCAGAGTCCTGGGGTCTATTCCTGCATCCGGCTTCCTCTGGGGAGCCTGCTTCTCCCTCTGCCTATGACTCTGCCTCTGTGTCTCTCATGAATAAATAAATAAAATCTTTTTAAAAAAATCAGAAAGGAAGGAAGAAGTAAAACTGTCTTTATAGCAAATGACAAGGCAGTCTATGTATAAAATCCAATGGAAACTACAAAAAAGCTACTAGAATATATTTAGAAGGTGGTAGGATTCAAAGTCAATATACAAAAGTCGGTTGTGTTGGGCAGCCCCGGTGGCGCAGCGGTTTAGCGCCGCCTGCAGCCCAGGGCGTGATCCTGGAGATCCTGGATCGATTCCCACATCGGGCTCCCTGCATGGAGCCTACTTCTCCCTCTGCCTGTGTCTCTGCCTCTCTCTCTGTCTCTATGAATGAATAAATAAAATCTTTTTAAAAAAATCAGTTGTTTTTATATATATACTAACAGCAAACAACAGGAGATTGAAATTTTAAAAAAAGACCATTTTATAGCAGCATTACTGACAATAGCTAAAAGGTAAAAGCAACCACCACCAGATGAACAGAAAACAAAATGTGGTATATTAGTCTAAAATGGGTTTTACAACGGGTTATTAGCCTAAAAAAGAAGGAAATTCTAACACATGCTACAACATGGATGAAACTTGAATATATTATGTATGGTAAATGAAAAAAGCCAGTCACCAAAGGACAAATACTGTATGATTCTATTCCTATGAGGTATTTAGAATTCATAAAGTCAAATTCATAAAGACAAAATAGAGTGTGGTTCCAAGGGCTGGGGTGGAGGGGGAATGGAGAGCTACTGTTTAATAGGTACAGAGTTGGGACGCCTGGGTGGATCAGCGGTTGAGCATTTGCCTTTGGCTCAGGGCGTGATCCCGGCGTCCTGGGAAGGGGCTCCCTGCATGGAGCCTGCTTCTCCCCCTGCCTGTGTCTCTGCCTCTCTCTGTCTCTCATGAATAAATAAATAAAATCTTTAAAAATAAATAAAATTAAAGAGACTGATCATATCAAGTGTTTACAGAGTGGATGAACTAGAACTTTTTTAAAGAGTTTATTTATTTATTTACGTATTTATTTATTTATTTATTTATTTATTTATTTATTTATTTAAGAGAGTGAGACAGCACAAGCAGGGGGAGCAGCAAAAGGAGAGGGAGAAGCAGGCCATTATGGAGCAGGGAGCCCGACTCAGGGCCCCAGCCCACGACTCTGGAATCATGACCTGACCTGAAGGCAGACGGAGCTTAACCAACTGAGCCACCCAGGCGCCCCTGAACTAGAGCTTACTTTCTTTTTTTAAAAAGATTTTATTTATTTGACAGAGAGAGTGAGGGAGCACAAAGAGGAGGAGTGGCAGAAGGAGAGAAAGAAGCAGGTTCTCCTCTGAGCAGGGAGCCCAATGGGCACCCAATCCCAGGACCCCGCGATCATGACCTGAGCCAAGGGCAGATGCTTAACCAACTGAGCCACCCAGGTGCCCCCCTGAACTAGAACTTTCATACACAACTGGCAGGTATGGTAAAACAGTACAACCACCTTGGAAAACAGCCTGGCAATTTCTTTAAAAGTTAAATGTATCCCTACTGCATGACTCACAATTCCAGTCCTAAGGATTTACCTAAGAGAAATTAAACATGTCCATAGAAAAACTTACACATAGGTTCACAGTAATAATCCTTTGTTCGCAATAATTCTTTGTAATAACCAAACACTTAAAACAACCCATCAACAGGAAAATGGACCGACTGCGGTATATACATATAATGGAATGTTACTCAGCAATAAAGAAGAATGAGCTGTTGAAATACATAACACGAATGAATCTCAAAATGACTATGCTGAGTGAAAAAAAGCAAGGCAGAAAAAGAGCCACACGCTGTCTGATTCCATTTACATAAAATTCCAGGTAATCTGAACTAATGTAGAGTGACAGAAAGCAGACCAGTCTGTTGTCTGGGGAAAAGGGACAGCAAAGGAAAGACACAAAAAACTCGGGGTGGGGGTGGGGGGATAATAGGTATATTCATTATGTTGATTGTGGTGGTGGTTTCCCAGATATGTACATCGATTAAAACTTATTAAACATTTTCTAATCACTGTATGTCGCCTCAATAAAGCTGTTATTAAAAACAGAAAGAATAAACACTTCGTTTTCCAGAATAAAGCACAAGGCAGAGGATACTCATGGACTCGGGGAGCAGAGGGCAAGGTCTGGGAGCACGGACACCTCCTCCCTGACGTGTGCGGCCACCAGATGCCCCAAGGGATCTGAGCCCTCTGCACTCAGGGCACCGCAGGAAAGACCAGGAGTCACTGCACAGAAACTGAAGCCCAGAGTCATTCTCTTGCCCCAGGAGGTTACACGCTAGCAAGTGGTTTAAACCCGGATCTTTGCTTCTCTTCCTCCACCACAAATTCAAAAAAGCTGATCTGCAATAGGATCAAGATGTACGCCGCGGGTTTAGAACAGGCCACTCTCTCGGCTGGAGCCAGAGAGCCAGAACCTGTCTGGCCGTCCCAGAGGAGCCAGGCATCGCGGACACAGCAGCTGAACTTCCGGCAGGAGTGTTTGGGGTGGCAGTGTGACAGGCAGGCGTGGGACGACGCTGACAGTCGGTCTGGGGTTTGCATGAAGGAGCGGACTAACCGGCTCCTCCAGCACAGCCCAGCAGCTGAGGGCCTAGGGCTCCCGACAGGAGGGGGCTATTTCCACGACACAGGCTCAGACAGGGGTCCGGGGGCCAGGGACTCAGGGACCACTCCTGCAGCTGAGTCAAAGACAGGACCCAGCGGAGGCTGAGGCGGGCACCCGCCCGGTGCCAGGGAAGGGCTGAGCGCCCCTAGGAGGATGGGGTGACCGGGCCAAGCAAGCCCTCCGGGCCAAGCACGAGCAGGCCTGGCGCCCAGGCCTCGGGGGAGTCAGCAAGAAGCCAGGTCGTCCCCAGCCCTGCACCCCCCACCTCTAGGCCGGGCTGGGGCTGGCCCGCACTGGCACAGAAGCCACGGCACTGCCCAGCCGTGGGCCCACCTCCTCCGGGCCACGCAGGATGCCCAGAGCTCAGCAGCACAGACACCCCATGCTCAGCCGCCGCTTTCGGGGTGGGGGCCCTGAGAGCTGCAGCAGCGGGAGGCGTCACCAGTACTTCTGCCCTCTGCCCCTCCTCACCCTTGGCCCTGGACCCTGGGCTATTAAGCAGCTGGGACCAGAAGGTGTGACTGGAGGTCAGGCTCAAGTGCTCAGGTCACCAGCCACCACCCTCCTGTCACCCCGGGTCACGTGGCTAATAGGGCTGCTAGATAAGGTCCCCGCGGAGCGATGCCGCCCCTTCCCTTTTACGGAGTGTGTTTTGAAGACCTGAGGAGACCTGTGCTGGTTGCACCCGCCCAGCCCGGGCCTGGAGGCGCCCCACCGACAGGGGCAGGCGGGGTGGGGGGGGGGCCACTGCCTCCTCTGCGGCCTCCCGCCCAGGCCCGGCAGCCACCCAGCAAGTCTCAACTCCAGTCTAGACTCCAGGAAATGCCCCATCACTCCGGTGGGCACTGCCCGCTGTCGGGGGAGGGGTCCTGTCTGGCCGTTGGAAACCGCTCGCTCCCTCCGTCCCTCCCTCCCTCCCTCGCCAGGTGCAAACCGGAGCGCGGGCCGCCCTCTCCGGCAACAGCTGCAGCCCCCGCTTCCGCACACCCCGCGTCTCGCGCCGAGGGCCACGGGCTCTCCTTACCTGCTGCCCTGGGCCGCCTCCCTGCAGACGCAGCTTCGCTGGGGTCCGGGCCGCGGCGGCCGCCGACGATCCCGGGCGGCGGCTCCCGCGCTCCGACCCCCGCGCCCCTACATCGCGCGCCCGCCGCGGCCCTGGGAGCGCCTCCGCGCGGGGCAGCCGGCCTGGGCGTCACCACCTCCGCCTCCGCCGGCGCCTCCGCGGCCTGAGCCCCTCAGGGCGGCCCCCTCCGCGCCGGGCCCCCTCCTCCGCCCCCAGGTGCGTCTCCTGCACGGCGCGCACCGCCTGCCCCTCCTGCACCCCGGGCAGCCAGTTTGCTTCCTGCACCCCCAGGCGCCCCTCCCCCTCGGGCCCCCGGGGCCCCACGGGCCGGGCCCTGCCCGCGACCTCGAGCCCCCCGCGGCAGCGCTCCCAGGACGGCGCCCCGCGCTCCGCGGAACTTTCGGGCCCCTCCGCTCGCGCCCACGGGCGGTCTCCGAGCTCGGCGAGCGGCCCGGGCTGCTGCGAACGCCGGCGGCCGCCCTCCCCCTGCTCCTGCACCCCGGCGCGGGCCTCCCCGCGCTCCTGCACTGCGGGGCTGCCCCCGCCCTCCTCCTGGTGCTGCCCGCGGGGCCCCAGCCCCTCCTCCTGCGCCACCGGCCAGCCCGCCGAGCCGGCCCACCGCGCCGGGCGCCCGCAGCCCGCGCCGTCCGACGGGCCCCACCCGCCCCCCGGGCTGGGCTCGCGGCCGCGGCCGCCCCGCTCCTGCACCCCCGGGCCCACCCCGCCCTCCTCCTGCACGGCCGGCCCCGCGCCCCCCTGCTCCTCCACGCCGAGCCGCAGCCCGCGGAGCTGCTGCGGGCCCCAGCTCAGGCGCCCGACCCGCTGCGGCCGCTGCTCCGGCAGCGCGGGGCTCAGCCCGCCGCGCTCCTCCTGCGCCGCCCCGCGCGCTCGCCTGCCCCCGAGAGGCCGCGCGGTCCCGCCCCTCCAGATGGTGCCGCCCCCGCCGCCCCCCGCCCAGCCCCGCCCCGCCCCTCCCCGCCGAGCCCCGCCGAGGCCGCCGAGGCCGCCGCGGGCCGGCGCCCCCGCTCCTCCGCCCCCGCCGCGCCCCGCGCCCCGCGCCCCGCGCCCCGCGCCCCGCAGGTGCAGCGGCCCCGCGCGCCCGCCCGAGTTCCCGGAGCCCGCCTGCGCCTGCGCCGTCCGGGGGGCGTGGCCCGCGGCTGGCCCCGCCCCTTGGGGGGCCGGGCCTCGCTGGCTCCTCCCCTCGCCTCTCGCGGGTGGAGGGGAGGGCGGGGGGCCGCCACCCACCCCCCTGCTTCACTGGGGGGCTCCCCACCCCAGGCCCACCTTGAGAGGAGAGATGGAGCCGACGGCAGGGGGGTCACCCTGAGGCCGTGCCCTCGCCCCGGCTCCGTGAAGGAGCACTGAAACAGGAGTCTCCAACTCTCAGCAGCAGCAGCAGCAGCAGCTCCACCGCGCTGACCTCCCATGGGACACTGTAAAGAGCCCCTTCCAGCTGGTCTCAGCTGCTGTGTTTCTGAAACGGAGAGGTTGATTGGAAAGTCTCCAGGGCCACAGTCAGGGGAGTGTTTGTTTGCAGACAGGGACTCAAGTCCTCAATCTCTCTGCGAGAACCACCCCCCCCCCCCAAGGCCTGGAAACCTGGGACACCTCCATCCTTTCCCTGGGATCAAAGGAGGACATTTCAGCCCGGGACAGGTGGTTTTAGGCCGCTGACACTTCCTTCTGGGAACGCAGGCGGAAAAACGTCCCTTCCTCCCTCTTGGGTGCTCTCCTCCCTGCACCCACAAGGAAGGAGAGAATTCAGAGCTCCCAGGGACCCCACAGCCCTCAGACCAGATCCTAGCTAGTTGAAGGCAGCCTTAGCCACGGCGCCTAGAACCCTGTTACCGACTACCTCATCCATATAATGGGCACAATAATAAAACAAGTCCAGAGAGAACTGTCCCAAGGATAGGACATCAAAGAACTGTGTAAGGATGGCGCTTAGAGCACCCCTGCTGTCCAGCATTGGGCCCAAGGGCCCTGGCCAGAAGGCAGTAGGGCAGTGAAAAGAGAATGGGTTCCAGGCACCTGTGAGGGTCGGGACTGGTGGATTTGGGTCATGGTGTCTTGCCCTGTGAGGTAGGCAGGGCCACTTTCCACTAAATCGCTTTTTTTTTTTTTAAGATTTATTTATTTATTTTTGAGACAGAGTAGAGCATGCGCAGAGGGAGGGGCGAAGGGAGAGGGAGAGAATCTCAAGCCCACTCCCCGCTGAGCGCACAGCCCAAGGCAAGGCTCAATCGCATGATGCCGAGATCCTGACCTGAGCTGAAATCAAGGGTTGGACAGTTAACCGACTAAGCCCCCCAAGTGCCCCTCCACTGAATTATTTGATAATAGTATGTGGAGCAGCTTTCCTTAGTCAGGAAGCGGGAGCCACCAAGCAGGGGGTGAACATGCCCTGCCTGGCCCAACAGAGGGTCCAGGGCGGCCAGGACAGACTCCACCTCTGGGTACAGCCTCCTTCCCCCTGTTGCCTGCTTTCAGGGGAGAAAGCCGACAGGAGGGCATCCCAGA
The DNA here is from genome assembly GCF_048164855.1 of Canis lupus baileyi. NCBI lineage: Eukaryota > Metazoa > Chordata > Mammalia > Carnivora > Canidae > Canis > Canis lupus. The sequence continues at coordinate 2,196,466 of NC_132872.1, read as the reverse complement.
GAGTCCCCTCCCAAGCTCCTTGACACTCCCTCAGTGAGGCCCATTGCTAAGGTTTCCTGTGGGTAAGAGCCTGCTTGGCATGTATTCTCATCTAACTGCCACCACAATCGAATGAGGTACACATCACCATCCTCATTTTATTTATTTATTTTTAAATTTTTATTTATTTATGATAGTCACACAGAGAGAGAGAGAGAGAGAGAGGCAGAGACACAGGCAGAGGAAGAAGCAGGCTCCACGCACCGGGAGCCCGACGTGGGATTCGATCCCGGGTCTCCAGGATCACGCCCTGGGCCAAAGGCAGGCGCCAAACCGCTGCACCACCCAGGGATCCCACCATCCTCATTTTAAAGATGGACTTGACATTGTTAAGTAACTTGCTCAGGGTCATACAGCTGGTGGTATTAAAGCCAGGATTCAGATCCAGTTTTTGACTCCAACGTCTCCTCTGAACCATGAACACACAGGAAAGCAATGCCAAACCCAGGAGCCTCACCTTGGGATGCATCGGGTCTGACTAGATTTGGGGGGTCAAGAGATGCAAACAACTGATTTGGAGCAAGCTTTCTGCCTGTAAATCCAGCTCCAAATCAAACAAAGCAAGAGGTCAAAGCACTTGCATCCTGGTTGGTCCCGCCAGGTGTTTTTCTTAGGGAGGCCAACTCTGATTCCTCTGCCTCCCGTCCAGGCGCCCACAAGAGCCAGAGCCATGCCTATTACATCCCTAGTGCAAGGTTATCTGGAGCTTTAGTTTCACAGAAAAGAGGTCTGCTCCTTTCCCCCAGCCTGCCCCACCTCCTAGACCTGTCTCCACCAGCGCTCTGAGCACCGGGGGCTGTGCTGAGAGGTCTCTAAGGCCGTCTGTCTCCTCCTCTGCATTGCCCTTCGAATCCAGTACGGGTAACCTGGAGCCCCCGAGTGAGGCTGCTCTGCCCCTAGGGAGCTGCCAGCACGGGGGAGGAAATGAGACACAGGCCTGAGCATAAAGCCCAGGAGCTCCAGCAGGTGCCGCGGGGATAAGCCCCAACCCGCTAACGTGCCTGTACCAGTCTCTTCCCAGATCTGGAACTTGAGGAGAGTTGCCCACAGCAGACTGACTGCAGGGAGCAGGCCTTGCCAGGTCTAGTTCTAAGTGGAGGCGGACCAAGCTGCTTGAGGGAGGCTGGTGGGTGCCCTTAAGAATCTCCACTGTGGGTAGCCCGGGTGGCGCAGCGGTTTAGCGCCTGCCTTCGGCCCAGGGCCTGATCCTGGAGACCTGGGATCGAGTTGCATGTTAGGCTCCCTGCATGGAGCCTGCTTCTCCCTCTGCCTGTGTCTTTTCCTCTCTCTCTCTCTCTCTCTGTCTCTCATGAATAAATAAATAAAATCTTAAAAAAAAAAAAAAGCCCCAGTCTGGTGACCTGGCCCAATGGATGCCATTAAAAAAAAGAATCTCCACGTGAGATGGCTGCACTGCGGGGTATATGGGAGGGCAAGGAAGCAACTGTGGGGTGCTGAGGGCCACCTGGCTCATACCTGCAAACAGGTGCTCAGCCAAGAGTGGTGGATAACGCTGAGTGCGCTGAAGGGTTTTTGTTCTTTAAATAGAGCAATATTATTTTAAGATTTTTATTTTTTTTATTCATGAGAGACAGAGACACAGGCAGAGGGAGAAGCAGGCTCCATGCAGGGAGCCCGATCGATGACTCAATCCCGAGACCCCAGGATCATGCCCTGGGCCGAAGGCAGATCTCAACCGCTGAGCCACCCAGGCGTCCCAACTTCTACAGTTTCTATGCTCAGCTTCCCCCTACCTGGGTCTTCTACATTTTGAATAGCAAGGCTTTGGACTCAGATTGTTCATAATGCCGCACACAGAAATCACATGAAAAGCTTTTATTTATTTTTTTTTAAAGATTTTATTTATTTATTCATGAGAGAGAGAGAGAGAGGCAGAGACACGGGCAGAGGGAGAAGCAGGCTCCCTGCGGGGAGCGAGCATCATGGGACTCCCAGGGAATGGGATCCTGCCTTGGGCCCGAGGCAGGTGCTCCACCCCTGAACCACTGGGGCGCCTGAGAAGCTTTTCAAAACACTGATGCCCAGGGGCGCCTGGCTGGCTGCAGCACTGAGCATGTGACTCTTGATCACAGGGTCAAGAATTCTAGCCCCACACTGGGTGTGGAGCCTACTTAAAATAAAAAACAAAAATAAAACTCTGATACCCAGGCTCCCCCCCACCCACCCCCGCCACCGGGAATCACTGCATTAGGATCCTGGGTGAGGCTCACACAGCTCCCCAGGTGACCCCCGCAGGCAAGCGGGGATGGCAGGGGCCAGGTCCCCTGTGCAGCCGCAGGGCCTGGAACAGCCCCAGTGAAGGGGAGCGGGGAGGGAGCTGGGGGGTCCCCGTCTGGCATCCGAGCAAACGGTCCAGTTTAACATCTGTTAGTCCAAAGGGGCCGGCTGGTACAGGGGAGGCGGCGGGGGTCATTTCCAGGGGGCCCCCGGGGCTGAGAGCACCCCACGCATATGGCCCCCGGCAGCGTGGCTCCCAGGCCTCAGGGAAGCAGGGGCGCACGGGAATCTGCGGCCGGGCCTCCCCGGGATTGGCCGCACTAACCCCGGGCTCCCCTTAGCGGCAAGGTCTTACCCCCTCCAGGTGCTCTCCTTCCCTTGGGGGCCCCTGCGGGCTCGCCCGGCCCAGGGCATGACCCCGGGGTCACGGTCAGTCCCTCATTGCTCCTCCCGCAGGAGCCTGCTCCTCCCTCTGCCTGGCTCGTCCTCTCCATGTGTCTCAGGAGCAAATAAATAAAATCTTTTAAACATAAAAATAAAACCTCTCCCCACTGGTAGTATAGACCCAGCACAGTCCTTTGTCGCCTGTTCCTTTCTGCCCCTCCCTGCGCCGACGATGGCCATCCCGGAGAAGGCCCTAGAAGCCCCTGAGACAGCCCCAGCTTGGCAAGCTCGTGTGCACTCACGCACACGCGTCACACGCGTTGGAGTGGCGAGGCCTGCGGTAGAGCCTCCTGCCTCAGTGCCTGGAGCCTCGGGAGCACCCAGGGGTGCTCTCTGGCTCCCAGACACTGGGACTCAGCCGGCCCATCTGAGGAAGTGGCAAGGAGTCCAGCTCCGTCCCTTACTCCCCGGGCTCCTCCTGCATGCCCAGAGGGCAGCCCCGGGTCTTTGGTCCCCCAGCACCCTCTGCAGACCCCAACCCCTGCAGGGGCCCACCCTCCTGCCTCCTCTCCTAGCTTCCGCTCATCGCCCCATCAGTGCCCTTACGAGGACCTGAGCCCAAGGCCACCTTCCCCACACCGTTTCTTCATTTATGACCAGCAACTTTGAAATGCTGCGTATGGAACTCTGCATTCACGTCCCTGTGGGGCGGAACAAACCCTTTCATGGGGCGGGCCTCTAGCCCCCTTCCTGGGAGACTGCGAGAACTGGACACGATGATACTGTGATAGCTGGATCCCCTTGAATGGCGTTTTACCCTAAATGTCCTTTCACGACCTTACCCACTTCAGTCTCTTTGCCTCCCTGTTAATTCTTTGTTCATTTTTCTCAAACACCTGTTAATCACGTTACTCCCTTACTCAAGAACTTTTCATTGCTCCCCAGTTCCTCCTAAGTAGTCTGCAAATCACAGCAGGTGATTTTCATGTATATAGACAGGATCTTGCTGGGTACACTGACTTTTTTTTTAAGATTTTAATTATTCATGAGACAGAGAGAGACAGAGAGAGAGAGAGAGAGAGGCAGAGACACAGGCAGAGGGAGAAGCAGGCCCCACCCAGGGAGCCCGACCTGGGACTCTATCCGGGGTCTCCAGGATCAGGCCCTGGGCTGAAGGTGGTGCTAAACTGCTGAGCCACCCTGGCTGCCCTATACACTGATTTTATTAACCCTACATTCTTGGAATAAATCTTACTTGGGTTATTTTTTTATACATTGTTGTTTTTGATTTGCTAGCATTGTTGAGGATTTTTGCATCTATATTCATTATATTGTCTTGTAACTATTGGTCTATAGTTTTTGTAATGTCTATTAGGCTTTGGTACATTGTATTAGCCTCAACAGTTTCCTTCCTGTTTTCTGAAAAAGTTTTAAGATCCGTGGTATTCCTTCCTTGAATGTTTGGTAGAATTTACCAGTGAAACAGAGTAATTTTGTTTTTGGAAAGTTCTGATACGTTTCTTTGGTATAGTCATTCAAACTTCCTGATTTTTGTGTTAGTTTTGGAAAGCGGAATTGTAAATAAATTTGTCAACTTTGTGTAAGTGGTCTAATTTGTGGGCATAAAGTTGTTCATGGTATACCTTTATTCTCCTTTAATGTCCATAGGATTTGCGATAATTTCTTTTTCATTCCTGATGTTGGTGATTGTTTCATACATTTTTCTTGATCAGTCTAGGGGCTTTTTGGTTGTACTTCTCATTCCAAAAAATCAGATTTTTGGCTTTGTTACCTATTGTCTGATTTCTACTTTATTGATTTTTGCTATTATATTTCCTTTTTTTCCCTTTCATTTGGGCATCCTTTTTCTTTCTCTAACTTGTTAACGTGAAAACTGAGGTCATTGATTTTAGATGCTTCTTTTCTAATATTTAACTCTACATTTCTCTCTAAGCCATGACTAATAGGACTTTCTACAGTGATGTAAATATTCTATTTTTTGCTGTCCACTACAGTGGCCGCTAGCCATATGTGCCTACTGGGCACTTGAAATGTGCCCAGTCTGAAGAATTGGAACTTTTAACTCTAAATTTAATCACATGCCTAGTGGCTACTGCATTAAGCAGTGCATCTTTAAGCACTGTTTTACCCGCATCCACAAATTTTATATGATCATTAAATTCAAATTTGCCTAATTCCTCTTGTGATTTTATCTTTGACCCATAAAGTACTTACAAATACGTAACTTGATTTCATGATGTTCTGGGGTTTCCTGGATATCTTGTGACTGATTTTTCACTCCACTGTGGTCAGAGAATACAAGTGTATAATTTTAAAACCTTCATTAACACTTGCTTTACAGCCCAGACTATGTTCTATCATGCATACATGAAAAAAAAATATCTTGCAGTTGCTGGAGGTAGTGTTCCATAAATGTAGATTGAGGTGGCTGATAAAGTGGTCTAAATCTTTTGTCTTGATTTGTCTAATAATTCTGTTGACTGTTAAGTGGGTGTTAAAAATCTACTATAGGGAATCCCAGGGTGGCTAAGCGGCTTTGTGCCTGCCTTCAGCCCAGGGCATGATCCTGGGGACCCGGGATCGAGTCCCACATCCGGCTCCCTGCATGGAGCCTGCTTCTCCCTCTGCCTGTGTCTTTGCTTCTCTGTCTCTCATGAATAAATAAAATCTTAAAAAAAAAAAAAAAAAAAAAAAAAACCTACTATAGCAGGGTGCTAACTGGCTCAGTCAGTACAGCATGTGACTCGATCTTAAGGACATGAATTCAACCCCCACATTGGGTGTGGAGGCTATTTAAAAAATTTTTTTTAATCTATAGCAAAATTGTCAGTTTCTTCCTTCAATTCTTACACTTTTTATTCATGTATTTTAAGGCTGTTAGGCACATATTCATACTATCTTCCTGATGAACTGTCCGTTTTATCAATATGAAATGTTCCTAAGTTTTACCTATGGCAATAATCTTTGTATTGAAGTCTGTTTTTTAAGATTTTATTTATTCATGAGAGACAGAGGCAGAGGGAGAGGCAGGCTCCACGCAGGGAGCCCGACGTGGGACTCGATCCCGGGTCCCTAGGATCAGGCCCTGGGCTGGAGGCAGCGCTAAAACACTGAGCCACCCGGGCTGCCCCTTGAAGTTTGTTTTATCTGGGATGTAATATAGCCACTCCAGTCTAATGCTAATTTGCATGTTCTATTTTTTTCCATCTTTGACTTTAGACTCATCTGTGTCTGTAAAGTTTCTTATAGGGGTCACCTGGGTGGCTCAGCCGTTGAGCCTCTGCCTTCAGCTCAGGTCATGATCCCACGGACCTGGGATCAAGTCCCACATCAGGCTCCCCGCCGGAGCCTGCTTCTCCCTCTAGGTTTCTACCTCTGTGTCTCTCATGAATAAAATCTTTAAAAAAAGTTTCTTATAGGCAGCATATAAATGAGTTTCTCCCCTAACCCACTGTCAGTCTTTTAATTAAATGTTAATAGGTCAATGTGTTAATTATTGATATGGTTGGACTTTGGCATACCATTATTCAGTTGGTTGGTCTCCTCTTTTTGTTTCTGCCTAACACTTCAGGTTTTACTCCAGTGTTTGCCTTTGTTTTTAAAGCCCTTGGGTATTTTTTCCCCTATTTTAACCAGTTTATCATTATAAGCAATGGCAGAGTTGGGTTGTAGGGCTTACAACGTGATAGTGGAACCAAACCACCCATGTGTGCTTTTATGAAGGTTTCATGGGCATTCTCACGAATGCATAGACTACTTTAAAAGTATACACAAGAAATTGGGGGTTGTGAATTCGGGGAGAAATTGTGAAAAACAAGAGGGAAAACTTACCTTTCAATACAGACCATCCCTCTGTACTTTGACCAGTAGTATGTATGTATTTTCAAAAAAGGGTATTAACTAGTCAAAGTAGTTCCATGTGGGATGGACTAAACAGTAGGTAAAGGACAGATGTAGCAAACAGCAAAGGCTCTAACCTCATCACTTAGAAAAGTAAATCTACTGGTAGTCACAAGAAAGATAACAGTATCTGAAGTGTGATATTCCAAGTGAAAGTCTATCTTGCGGATAAGCACATCTTTAAATATTTGTTTAGGTCTGCCTCCTGGCCCACCATTTTTCACATAGGCACCTTCCCCTGTAGAATCCAGCAGTTTAGCTATCGTCATGCTTCTCCGCAAGGGTATGCATGCAGCTACTCATTCTCACGGGAAAATCTGGGCAATCAAAAAGCTTCCCTATTCTAGTGGGGGCAACTCCTGCAATCCTACTGAAGAGTCCTGGCTGGCACTTGTAGTGATGAGATTAAATCATATAATGGCTTTTTTGGTAACTGTATAGTAGAAAGCCTATATTAAAAAAAAAAGCCAAAAACCTTAACAATCATGCCTTTTGCTATAGCAGCAGTGTCTGTTAAGTCGCTATGGAGATCTTGAAATGTGGGTATTCCAAATTGAGCTGTAAGTACAATGGATTTTGAAGCATTACCCTGAAAAGAGGAATATAAACTATTTTGACATTAATTTTTAATGGATACATGTTGAAATGATAGTATTTTGGATATATGGAGTTATATATAGAAAAATCTCACTGTTTCTTTTTAGTTTTTTAATGTGGCTATAAGGACATTTCACAGCTCATATTTCTGGGGGGAGAATCTTAACTAGAGTATTCCTAACAAAAACTCATGACCAGTTGGACATCCACGTGTAAAAAAATCTATACAGACTATAATACCCTTTACAAAAATGAGTTCAAATGTAAAATGCAAAACTTACAAAGGCATCGTCAAGAGAATAAGAAACCAAACCACAGACCAGGTGAAAATATTTGCAAAACACATTATCTGACAAATGAGTTATCCAAAATATACAAAAAATTCTTAAAGCAATAAAATGAATCTAATTAGAAAGAGGCAAAAGACCTGAACAGACACCTCAAAGATATACACTTGATAAACATGAAAAGATGGTTAACATAATGCCAACAGCAAAATGGAAATTAAAACAATATATCACTACACACCTATTAGAACAGTCAAAACCCCAAACGCTTGACACCACCAAATGCTAGCAAGTATGCGAAGCAACAGGAACTCACTTACTGCTACAGGAATTCAAATGGTAAAGCAACTATGGAAGACACTTTGGCAGTTTCTCACAAAACTAAACATGCTATTACTGGATGATTCAGCAACCGCACTCCTTGGTATTTACCCAAATGAACTGAAAACACATCCACATAAAAACCTGTCCAGATATGTTTGTAGCAGCTTTATTTGTTAATTGCCAAAACTTGGGAACAACGGAGAGGTCCTCAGTAGATGAATGGATAAATAAACTAAGTTACATCCAGGCAATGGAATAAAATTCAGCACTAAAAAGAAGTGAGCTATCAAGCCATAAAAATACATGTAGAAACCTTACACACATATTACTACGAAGTGAAAGAAGCCAACTTGAGAAGGCTACACACTGTGCAATTCTCTAACTACGTGACATTCCGGAAAATTCAAAAGTATGGGGACAGTAAATAGACCAGTGGTTGTCAGGGATTAGGGGAGGGAAGATGAAGAGGCAGAGAAGAGGGTTTTCAAGGCAGTAAAACTATGATTTGTCCATACTCATAGAATGAACAACACTGAAAGTAAACCTTAATGGAGACTATGGACTTTGGGCCATAATGATGTCAATGTGTGTTCATCAATTGTAACTTGTATCCTACTCTGGTGGAGGATGTTGATAGTGGGGGAAGCTGGGCCAGGGTGTGTAGGCAGAGAGTAAATGGGAACTCCATCCTTTTTCAATTTTTCTGTGAACCCAAAACTGCCCTAAAACAAAACAAAACAAAAAAAGGACACCTGGGCAATTCAGTGTTTAAGCGCCTTTGGCTTGGGTCGTGATCCCATGATCCTGGGATCAAGCCCTGCATTACACTCACTGCAGGGAACCTGCTTCTCCCTCTGCCTATGTCTCTCATGAATAAATAAATAAAATCTAAAAAAAAATAAAAAAAAAAATAAATAAATAAAATCTTAAAAATAAAATAAAACCAATTTTAAAAAATGACAACTCAGTGTTTCAAGCATTTTATTAAGTCAGATAAGGAACTTCCACACTGTTGCATATACCAGCTTGGACACAATTTTAAGGGCATATCACTTGTTTACAAAGATACAGACGAGCAAAAGGTTGGCCAGTCTAATAAGCCATGGTTAGCCAACTAAAATTTCAAGAATATTCAAAGAGGAAACATAGTAAAGGTCATGCAAGTTTAGAATAGCGAGTCATGATAGAGCTCACTTATTTTATCCTTTACCCTCAAAATGCACTTGATATCTATAATCAGAAAAAATCTGAAGTTCAGCAGGTTGTCACTACTCAGATACACATTTCATTCAGGAATATTAAGTCTCTTACCACTTACTGGCTTTTTAAATTAGAAATAACTGAATCCTCACCATAGACGAGGTTTTTGAAGAGATTTACTGCTGTACATGGATGCCCATTATTCATATGATGTCTTCAAGTTCTGGAGCTTTATCATTAAAGTATGAGAAAGCATGATACCCAAACCAGGAATCCCAGCTATGACCTTTCTGCTTGGCTACACTAAATACCAGTTCAAGATAAAATGCTGTGAAGACTAAAAAGACCAAAAGCAGTGAAGCTGTAATAATCTATGTCTTCTAGGTTAGCTTAAGCAGGTGATGCTAAGTCTAAGAAACGTAAGAGACTCTACGGACTTTTTCTTAGGTGTCGATTTCTTCAGGGTGAACTGTCCTATGACAAACAGCTGATTATCAAGTTTATAATGATGGTTGACTAGAAAATAAAGTCTTTAGTCATGTAGCTTCAAACTCATTTGTTCACATCTATATTTAACTTAAAACCACCACATACTAATGGGTAGGTAGAAATGATCAAAGATCCTTTTGCAAGCTTCGCTTCCCTACACCCTTCACCCCCCACCCCCGCCCCTCCACGAGCCTTGCAGGCAAATTTCCCGATTTAAGCTAAAAGGTCAATTCTGGATTCAAAGTAATATAAACTAAGTTTACAGGAAACAACATGCAAATAAGGGGATAAAGTTAAATTCATTTGTCAACAGCAAACATTATAAATGTATACTACTATCCCGCTAAACAGAAGACCTGGAGAAACCACAAGTGAAATACTACATTAGGTTTAAAAACAAGGAATCTTGAAGGAAGTAATTTTATTTTATAGTGGTTGAATTCACTCACCAAATGTTTAATGACCATAAAATGTTTCTGCAACTAAAACTAAAAGAGAATTACAGGGAGCTGGGAATACATGTTAGATACTAACGATCTTCAAGCTTTGAAGATGTCATTGCATGAAGAAAATTATGGGAAACACTGTTCCCGATAATTACGTACACCCTTAGTGTAACATATGGAGATCACTGTCTCCGATATAGACACTGTGGTAGGCAAAAACTACCTTGTTCTTTATACATTATGGAAGACACTGCTCCCGATAATGTGAGTTAGGTTTGTGACAAAGGTACTGGAAATTTTGCAAAATTCGAATTAAAGTTACACCATGGATAAACTGAGCGGTAAAATTTCACACATAGGAGTACTATCACAGCCTTTAAGTGACATTAATTTATAACTTGGTCACAATTCCTTTCCTTTAAGAGAACTTCCACTTTTATCTGGTTGGCTAAACAGAAGTCTAACTTGATTAGCAACTCCTAATTAAATGGAATTCTTCACCGATATTTAGCTTTATAATTTTATTTGGCTTGTGGCTGTTTTCTAGAACCCTCAAATGTTGACCATAAATGCAAAACTTCCAGTATCTGTTGGGTTTTATTAGCAGATGCTGCTTTTATAAAAAAAAACGACAGTATAACTGTCATAATTATGGAAGGCACTGCTTCCGATAATTATCTTCTATAAAAAAAACACCATTTATAGTGAACTCTGTCACTGATAAATAAACAATAAATATCTCAGTGCCAAAATGATAGAAAGCTTTTCCAAAAAATTAACACTTTGGCCAAAATTTGGCAGTGTGTTCTTTAACGTCTGACAAACTGAGTTTGAAATTAAACACCTGAAGCTGGTTCTCTTTTAAAAAATACTTTGGGAAACACAAAAACCACAAAAAACTAATAAAGGCTTATGGGGCAGGGGCAGAGGAAAATAAAATATAGGTCTTTGGCTTCTGGTCTCCCCTCTCATAAATAACCTTGAGGTTAACGCATTAAGGCCTTATTCCTGTGATAACGGTTGAACCTCATCTTATCCAGCTGAAGGACCTGTTTCAGATCTCCTGGGCAAGAAAACAAGTCCCATCTCTTCTGAAAGTTAACTGTTTCATTCAGGGATATGGAAACCAGCTAAATCCTTAAAGAAGGCATATATCTCGTTTGGAGAATGAGGTCTTAACACCTGGTATCTCCTATCCAGCTTCAGGTGAAGGTAGAGGATCACACTAAGCTACCATTTTCAACCTTTAGCAGATACCACCCTCCTACTCCCCCTTAGAAGATACCAGTTCATGTCCTTAGGATTTAGAGCAATAGTTCATGTAACTGGTTCTTACTTTTTCATAACTGTAACAATAAAGAGGCAGTTACCATACAAAGCATTTAAAATTTTAGAGATAATCAGAGAAGATTCTATCTTGAATATCTTTAAGTGGTTATGCACTTTAACTTGAAGTACAAGTACCTACCCCCGTATGAAAAGCTGCTGCCTAAAGACATCTAGGAGTATCAAGGTGGTTGGGTAGAAATTTAACGATATTAGGTTTTGTAGTCCTACTAAAAATTGAGCACAACCAGCACAAGTCTAAAAGTCACACTACCCTGATGTTCTTATAGAAGTGATGGGCATCACATTTAAAGCTCATTGTCAATGTCCCATATGTCACCAGAGAGGGCATTTGCAGCTCCTTGAATAGTCCAAGTTGCTAGAGCCAACTGATTTCTCAACAGTGTTTCATTAAAAGCACTCTTATTTTTCTGACGCAGCTTCAAATGCTCCACTAAAGCTGGCAGAGTGTGAGAGCCAGAACCCCAGAAGATATGACGGAAAGGAGAATCTCTTGGAGATACATAGGGTGACAGGAAGTTATGTTCCACCTACAAAAGCAAAAACACAAGAGAATTTACACAGATTTCTTGCTGTGAGGGAAGGACCTGATATCAGTAAGACAACTGTCCTTCTCTCACTTTAAATGTTAAAATCCCCCACATTTAAGGATGTGGAGAACCAGGCTACTAATCTTCTAACGTTAAAATTATAAACTGTCAATTCCTTTGTAAAAGTGAACTAATTGCATTGTTTTTTTTTTTTTTTTTAGTTGCAGCATATATATGGAAGATTTACAATTTCCCATTGTAATCAAGTCTTCTACCTCCTTCCTAGCAGATTAAGATAAAAGCTGTTAAGGGCTGAAAACAGGAATACAGATAAAATGACAGCTAAAAACCATTAGTGATCCTTTCCTAAAAATGTTTTTAAAATCTAAAAAGGTTACGTCTAGGTCAAATGCCTCTTGTATTTCTACTTTAGATATGTCAGTTCAAGGTCTTGCTAATAAGAGTTAAAAAATCTGTGCTCAGGGCGCCTGGGTGGCTCAGTGGGTAAAGCATCTGCCTTTGGCTCAGGTCATCAACCCAGGGTCCTGGGATCGAGCCCTGCGTCAGGCCCCCTGCTCAGCGGGGAGCCTGCTTCTCCCTCTGCTGCTCCTCCTACTCTCTCTCTCTCTCTCAAAAATAAATAAATAAAATTTAAAGAACATTAAAAGAAATCTGTACTCAATTTTTCCCCCCCCAAACACACAAGGGTTTATTTACAAGCTCGAGCTTGGGTCCAAGTATACCCGACACAGCAGAGCAGGGACTTGGACCCCGAGGTGGGTTTCAGCTTAGTTTTAAGGAATGGTCTAGTCTGTACTCAATTTTAAAGCAGCACAGGATTCTAGGCTCCTGGAGTTACTACTCTAGTTTTTAGAAATGCAAGATTTACCAATTAAAAATCAGCATACTTTTCTTTTCAGTTCTCTTTGGGCATTTACTTACTTTCATGATACGGTCATTGATCTCCCTCATAACAAATCTGTTTGTTCTCTCTGCGTTCTTATAATCTGTTGTTAGTCTGGAGGTGGCTCGGAAAAAGTCTCCACGAGCAGAATACAGCCACTGTAGGTTCAGACCCATCTCCTGAAGGAGAAAGACATTAAACTCTCCATTAGATGTTCTATTTCTAAGGATGTTATTCCACGTTATCTTTCTAATTTAGTGGTTACAACTGCAATGATTCTGATAAGGGGATGACTCCTGGACAAAGCTCAAGACTCCAAGAATGCTAGACTTAAACACCTTACCTAGGAGGTCCCAGACTCTACGAACTTGAATATATTTGTATCTAGGGACGCCTGGGTGGCTCAGCAGTTGAGCATCTGCCTTTGGCTCAGGGCATTATCCTGGGGTCCCAGGATCGAGTCCCACATCAGCCTCCCTGCGTGGAGCCTGCTTCTCCTTCTGCCTGTGTCTCTGCCTCTTTCTCTCTCTCTCTGGGTCTCTCATGAATAAATAAATAAAATCTTAAATATATATATATACATATTTGTATCTGAGCCTGGCAGATGGCGTATTTATCCATTCTTAGCCTCACAAGGAAGCTGTCCTCAACAAGAAATATAACAGGCAGCCGGGGTGGCTCAGCGGTTTAGCGCCACCTTCGGCCCAAGGCGTGATCATGGAGACCCGGATCGAGTCCCACATCAGGCTCCCTGCATGGAGCCTGCTTCTCTCTCTGCCTGTGTCTCTGCCCACCCCCCTCGTGAATAAATAAATAAAATATTAAAAAAAAAAAAAAAAGAAATACAACATAATTTACTCAATACATAATTCCTGTACCATATATTGTTTCCAGTCCAATTTCCCTATAGGGGAAATTTTAAACATTTTGGCTCAATGAACTTCAGAATTCAGTGATTTGTCTCCAAAGTCCCATTTTCTAATCAATTACAATTAGTTTCAAGTTTCAAGAAAGCCATAATCATTAAGATTTATCAGTGATTTACTTCATTTAAGGGATCCGTTATGGATAACGGATCCATATTAATTCCGTAACGAGCTGGAAACTACATACTAATATTAACTTCATTTTGTCAAGCATTTGAATATAACACAGCAGGATCAACACTATAACTATTGTTATTTGGGGGATCCCTGGTGGCTCAGTAGTTTAGCGCCGCCTTCGGCCCACGGCGTAATCCTAGAGACCTGGGATCGAGTCCCACATCGGGCTCCCTCCCGCATCGGGAGCCGGTTTCTCCCTCTGCCTGTGTCTCTGCCTCTCTGTGTGTGTCTCTCATGAATAAATGAATTAGAAAAACAAAAACTATTGTATTTGGGTATAACTATTGGCTATGTTCTATCTCCATTTGTGAGATCCCTGGAAGGCATATATGACATACGGCCTGAACTCATAGGTTCAGTCATGGTTCAAATTTTTATATTCTCTGGGACCTCTTTATAAGTTGCTTGAAATTACAAACTTAACATATCTTGGCTAATTAGACTCCAAAATACTTACTGTGGTGTATTCTAGATTTATAACCCACCACTTCTCAGCTTTCCTTTCAAATGAGTTACGAATTCTAAAAAAAATTATACATTAGTTCACTTTGAAACATACTTCAGCTACCAATCATGTCCTTCCTCAGGAACCACTAAACATCGCTCTTCAAACTGGTATTTCAGCAATGAGAACCTGATTTTAGGGCATCTGGGTGGCTCAGTGATTGACCATCTGCCTTTGGCTCGGGTGGTGATCCCGGGTTCCTGGGATGAGTCCCGCATCAGGCTCCCTGTGAAGAGCCTGCTTCTCCTTCTTCCTATGTCTTTGCTTCTCTCTGTATGTCTTCTCATGAATAAATATTTTTTAATCCTTTTTTTAAAAGATTTTATTTATTTATTCATGAGAGAGATAGAGGCAGAGACACAGGCAGAGGGAGAAGCAGGCTCCATGCAGGGAGCCCGATGTGGGCCTCGATCCCGGGTCTCCAGGATCAGGCCCCAGGGTGAAGGTGGCACTAAACCACTGAGCCACCACCTGGGCTGCTCTTTAAAAATCTTAAAAAAAAAAAAAAAAAAAAAAAAGAAAGAAAGAAAGGAAAGAAAGGAAAGAAAGGAAAGAAAGGAAAGAAAGGAAAGAAAGGAAAGAAAGGAAAGAAAGAAAGAAAGAAAGAAAGAAAGAAAGAAAGAACCTGATTTTATTTAATGCTCACCTTTATGTCTGTCCTGAATTGGTTCATATCCCTCACAAATGAAAGTATTCTGTCATTATACATCTCATAGTTCAGGTTCAATTCAAGATCATAGGTAAGTTTCATTATAAGCTGACCAGCTACTTCTGCTGCTCCACGTGCCATTTTGTTCAACTGAGGAATTTTCTGATTCAGGTTCTCATAGAGATCCATGGTAGTACCCAAGTAAGGATAATCTGTGTCCTGAAAAACAAAGCTAGGTGAATGGACTCACAGGTGGGTCATCAGAGTAGGAGCCTCACATTTGTCTTACCATCAAGGTGATAGTAGTTGCGATTCTTCCTTGCCCACTATTCTGGTACCACTTTTGCTACTTCCTCTGAACCTAACCTACTTCTAGAACGAGCGCTTTCTTCTAGGTCCTATAGAATTCTTATTCTATTGCATTATATACCCTGAACAGATAGATCTCTAGCCAAATTTCTTGAGGTTATATCTTTGTTTTCTTCTCTCTGAGAAGTTTGGCTCATTAAATGACGAAAGAGGACAGCATGCATGAAGTGTGCTTTTAGACTAAACTTGACCTTTCTTTTTTTTTTTTTTTAAACTTGACCTTTCTAATGATTCAGCACTCAATCCATTCATACATGTTACCTTTCTAACAAGAATGTCTTAAAAAAAAAAAAAAAGAATGTCTAATGCTCACATGAAGTTCTCTACCTTCATTAGACAAAGTATTTCTTCAACTCTATTTCCTACCATTGTCCTCGGTGACAATCTCACTGATAATCTTTTGATCTGACCTCAATTCTTTGACTATATGGTTCTATATTACCTGCTAGATTTTTGACATCTTAGAAATCAGTAAGAAAAGAAGTTTTTAAAAAACCTTCCGGAGATCAACAGAATTCACCCATAAATCTCCTCAACCCTACCTAGGACCAGACATTCAGTTCTTCCTAGTAGACTAAACAGATAACTGTGATCAGCTATTTCAATGCCATCCACACTGCTGTTCTAGCGGAAGGTCAAGAGAGTTCCAGCTATGTTCAACTCCAGATCCAGAGCTTACATCCACTCAGACCTTTCCCTCCCTAGTCCCAGGCCAAAACACCCAGTGATAAGAAGTCACATGAGGCCCTGGCCTCTGTGGAATGAATAATTTGATGCCAAAGCCAACGGCTTCCACCCTGACCTCCTATACTAATTCTAAGATCTCTTCACCCCTTAGAGCCCACTCCAGGGCTGGCTTTCCAACTCTAGCACTTTGGCACAGAAGCCTTCATCATTTGTTTACTCAGTAGCTTTCAGTGCCTCCAAACTGGCACCTAAAACAAGGTAATCTTGCTCTCCTACAACTTGGTCAGTCTCATAAAGTTGTCTTATAACAGCAACTTACATCTGTTTGGCTTTTCTGCTTTTTACTTATAATCCCTGTTTAAGAGATTAACATCTCTGGACAAATGTCTAGAACCATGTTTTAACACGTATCAAGAAAAGCAATGTCCAGGTGAACCTTCCGTTTGGTGGAAATATTCTGTACTTGCAGGGTCCAGTAGGTAACCTTGTTATTAAAACTCATCATACCTAATTGAAAAGACATTCCAGCAAACAAATTCAACTGCTAATTAAGCTAATTGAGAAAAAGTCTACATTAAGACTGGTAATAAGGGAGCATACAATAACTACACATGTCTAACTTCTTAAAACATCTTAAGCATTCTAGGATACTCAAAATCAATCAAAAAAGATCTAAGATATAACTTTAGAGTTCTTTAGACTTACCTCACAAAAACAGAAAGAAACTGCTGGGATTCCAGAATACGCAAGGAAAGGGAAAGCAGCATTATCCAAAGACAATTTCTCGCTGCAAGGAAAGCAAAAATGTGTCTAGAAAGTTTTCTAAAGAGCACTGTGCTATCATGCAACCCCACCCCATCCCCAAATAAATTCTTAAATTGACTCTAAGTATAGGTAAGCTCACTGCAAGGGGAGGGTTAGATTTCTACCTACCACAGCAGGTACTACTGGATGATTCTGCTTTTCTATAAGCTGTTCATTCACTTTTCTCAACTTACACTTTGTTGATCCAGTTGCTGTCCCGATAAAGAGACTGCCCAGTAATTGGATGTTTCACCTATAAAATAAAAAATTAAAAAAAATTAGTGTCACTAAAATGAATCTTTCTAAACATAGTTATTCACAAACATATTTAAGATCTATAAACATTATAAAAAAATTTATTGTATCTTCTTGAAAAAAATTTAAGACCGTTAAAACAATCTCAACTTTCTAAAGTTATTCCTACTAAGCTCATGGTATCAATTCCTTTAGTTACAGGGAGCAAAAAATGTTCTCCTTTAACCATTTTAAAAGTGGCTTAGCCACAATTTCAAAAACCCTTTCTAGCATTCATGATATGCCTATCTTCTTTCTGGTTTTTTCCTTGTAGCACATTTTATACTACCACAACCTAACCTGCAAATACATTACAGCCTTGTTGGAGACGCTACAGCAATTCCTAATTTCCCATAGGATCAACGCCAAGTACTCTGACCCTTCTTCCCTCCGTCTTTTTTTTTTTTTTAATTTTTTTTTAAATTTTTATTTATTTATGATAGTCACAGAGAGAGAGAGAGGCAGAGACATAGGCAGAGGGAGAAGCAGGCTCCATGCACCGGGAGCCTGATGTGGGATTCGATCCCGGGTCTCCAGGATCGCGCCCTGGGCCAAAGGCAGGCGCCAAACCGCTGCGCCACCCAGGGATCCCCTCTCCGTCTTTTTTTTTTTTTTTTTTAATTTTACTTATTAATGATAGGCACACAGTGAGAGAGAGAGAGAGAGGCAGAGACACAGGCAGAGGGAGAAGCAGGATCCATGCACCGGGAGCCCGACGTGGGATTCGATCCCGGGTCTCCAGGATCGCACCCTGGGCCAAAGGCAAGCGCTAAACTGCTGCGCCACCCAGGGATCCCCGCTCCGTCTTTAATCGTTCCGCAGACACCTGGGTGGCTCAGCAGTTAAGCATCTGCCTTCAGCTCAGGTCATAGTCATAATATCTGGGTCCTGAGATCAAGCCCCAAGTCAGGCTTCCTGCTCAGCAGGGAGTCTACTTCTCCCTCTTCCTCTGTGCTCTCTCTCAAGTAAATAAAATCTTTACAAAAAAAAAAAAAAAAAATCCAAGATATGGCCTCTAAACCTATTAGCTAAACCATATCCCTCCTTATTGCCAAACTATGGTCATTCACATGCCTGTCTTTACCCAATGAATACTGCATCTGGCCTTCTTGTTTAAGTATTAGGTATAGTTCATTTATTAAAAAAAAAAAATTTAAAGACTATTTTTAAGCAATCTCTACGCCAAACATGGGGCTTGAACTCACAACCCCGAGATCAAGAGTTGCACTGCATACTCCACTGACTGAGCCAGACAGGTACCCCTCCAGTTTAAAGCTTCCGTAACATTCTAACTCCATAGACACCCCCCACTGAATACCCATAGTACTGCTTAAGCCTCAGGAAATTCTGCAATGTTCCAAAACAGACTACATATTTTTTGACATCAGAGCCCTTCATGTACCACCTCCCTCACCTTATATTTACTGAGAATAAATATGTTGTTTACCCTCACCTCACATGGTTCAATAGAGCAAATAAGCCAAGAAATGACTTAAATAATGCTGCTAAAGAATTTATTCTAAATTCCTATACTTGAAAAAAAAATAAATTCCTCTAATTGGTTACACTTCTGATGGCTTAAATATCATTTTCCATCTTTTTGTAAATTAGATGAAAACAGGGGAATCCCTGGTGGCTCAGCGGTTTAGCTCCTGCCTTCAGCTCAGGGCGTGATCCTGGAGCCGTAGGATCGGGTGGGCTCTCTGCATGGAGCCTGCTTCTTTCTCTCCCTCTGCCTGTGTCTCTGCCTCTCTCTATGTCTCTCATGAATAAATAAAATCTTAAAAAAAAATTAGATGAAAAATTAAAAGTTACAAATTTTGGAAAATTAGGTATATACTCACATCTTTCATCGTTTTCTCAAGAAGTGAATATAACAGTGGGCTTGCAGAAACCTTGAAGTTGCTGGTACCTGCAAAGAGATTGTTTTAACATTGTCCCTTCTTAAGTAATTTTTACATGGCTACTTCTACAACTAAAAGTACTCGACAAGAAGGAAGGCAATAATCTAGATGAGTGGCCAAATACAACTATCCTCTTCAAGTAGACAAAAGTGTGATTTAAGAGTCAAGGTTTTGGCAACTGCTAACCCTAATTTGACTCAACTGAAGCTCTTACTCCTAAATTTGCAGATGTTAATGTTAATGATTTGTTTTTTGGTACCTTTCTAGTCCACCTATATTAGAGCACTCATCTGCTAGCTACTGTCAACTTCCCATACTCCATACATTCTGCTGTACAGGTAAGAGGGCAATAAAGATTTAGTTCAATTTTAGCTCCTTCCCTCTTTCTTTCCAGTGAGATATTTCACTATTCTCAGTTCATCCACTGGCTTACGTTTAGAACATTCAAACATTCGTGATGTCACCATCTAGCTAAATGTGAATGAATTAGTCTCTAGAAAGACCATTCTATATGGTATGGTTTAGTTACTTCTGGTCTAAAAATTAGTCCTGACTAGTGGTTCTCAGACTTTAGTGCATCAGAATCACTCAGTGTTTGTTAAAATACAGTTAAAACATAGAAGGTCTGAAATTTTACATTTCTAACAGTTCCCAGGTGATTCTAATGCTGCTAAATGAGGACCACACAGGGAACCTGCATTAAACAAAGCAATCTGCACCCATTCCATAATTTAGTGGATGACTTAAAGCTAAGTCAGTCTTAATCAGGGAATGGACTATGTAAATTGTAAAAAATAATCAGTATCGTTTTAGAAAGTTTTCTAAATAGTTTATCTGAATTCATAAGTAGCTGACGAAAAGATACTTACCAAGAATAGCTTTATCCAGATTAATGTAAGTGAAAGCCTTTAAATGCAAGGAAGAAAGGTATCCCTAGAAGAGAAAGAAAAATACTAAATGTACCAATGTGTTAATCTAATTGTCACATAGAGTAGCTATTACTAGGGACATCTTTTAAATTTATAGTCAATTGAGACTAAATATACAAAGGCAAAAATGATATACAGTTGACTTCCCTAACACAGGGGTTATGGGTGCTGAGCCCCCAACGCAACTGAAAATGCACAATGCACATGTAACCTGACTCCCCCAAACTGAACTACTAATAGCTTACTGTTAACTGGAAGCTTTATAAAAAAAAAAGTTGATTAATGTATATTTTGTATATGAATTATGTACTATATTCTTACAATACAGTA
Organism: Canis lupus baileyi; assembly: GCF_048164855.1. Classification (NCBI taxonomy): domain Eukaryota; kingdom Metazoa; phylum Chordata; class Mammalia; order Carnivora; family Canidae; genus Canis; species Canis lupus. The sequence continues at coordinate 2,176,186 of NC_132872.1, read as the reverse complement.
AGCTAGATAAAAGAAAAATGCAAGAAAATCATAAGAAAGAAAATACAGGGACTCCTGGGTGGCTCAGCGGCTGAGCATCTATCTGCCTTTGGCTCAGAGCATGATCCCGGAGTACTGGGGATCGAGTCCCACAAGGTGTTCCCTGTAGGGAGCCTGCTTCTCCCTCTGCCTATGTCTCTGCCTCTCTCTGTGTCTCTCATGAATAAATAAGTAAAAATCGAAAGAAAGAAAGAAAGAAAGAAAGAAAGAAAGAAAGAAAGAAAGAAAGAAAGAAGAGAGAGAGAGAGAGAGAGAGAGAGAGAGAAAGAAAAGAAAAGAAAAGAAAAGAAAAGAAAAGAAAAGAAAAGAAAAGAAAAGAAAAGAAAAGAAAAGAAAAGAAAAAAGAGAGAAAGAAAGAGGGGGGAGGGGAGGGGAGGGAAAGGGAAAGGGAAAGGGAAAGGGAAAGGGAAAGGGAAAGAAGGAAGGAAGGAAGGAAGGAAGGAAGGAAGGAAGGAAGGAAGGAAGGAAAAGAAAGAAAGAAAGAAAAGAAAGAAAAAGAAAGAAAGAAAGAAAGAAAGAAAGAAAGAAAGAAGAGAAGAAGAGAAAAGAGAAGAGAAGAGAAGAGAAGAGAAGAGAAGAGAAGAGAAGAGAAGAGAAAGAAGAGAAAAGAAAAACTACAGCTAGAGGACTATACTGTATTTTTTTTTTTAATTTTTATTTATTTATGATAGTCACAGAGAGAGAGAGAGAGAGAGGCAGAGACACAGGCAGAGGGAGAAGCAGGCTCCATGCACCGGGAGCCCGACGTGGGATTCGATCCCGGGTCTCCAGGATCGCGCCCTGGGCCAAAGGCAGGCGCTAAACCGCTGCGCCACCCAGGAATCCCGAGGACTATACTGTATTAAAAAAAAAATCCACATAAGTTGACCTGCACAGTTCAAACCTGTGTTGTTCAGGATCAACTCTAATCAAATCTAAAAAAACATGGTTTCTGGAGGACAAATTAAGTCAAAACAAGTTCAGCTGCCCACTCTAGGTAGTTCAAATACACTACCTCTAGCCATTCAGTGGCACCAATTGCTCCAAAGTCTCCAGCACTCCAGCTGGCAAAGACAATGCTTCTGCTGGGTTTAAAGCCACCTAAAGGATAACAAAAAATTAGTTTTATCTTGGGAAAGGTTATAGGTAGGCAACTGACTTAAGATGAAATCAGAAATTTCTTTTTTTTTTTTTTTTTTTTTTTTTTGAAATCAGAAATTTCTAATTCAAGACAGCAGATTCAAAAATACTTCTTTCCCTTTTGAGACCCCAGGTGAAAGAACAAAAAGAATAAAAATAAAATTTTTTAAAAGTAATCTACCAAAAGAAAATTAAAAGTAATCTACGAAGAACAGGATAAATCATTTTCAAATAAGACTTCAAACACATAGTAGGCACCAAGTTTCTACAGGAAGTCACTTTTTTTCAACTCAATTCTTTGAGCCCCGTATCTTCTGAATCAAGAGATACTTGGAAATCATGGTGTAACTACAATGTGTGCCTTCACCGAAACAATCTGCATATATGTTAATCACTTAAAATACTCGGTTACTTTACAAACAACTGTTATGAAAGTAAAAATTCACAAATTTAAGTTATAAGAGTTTTCAGAGAAAACATTAAGACAGCTTCTTTGGGGCTGTATGTGCCACTGCTCTCCATTTCTCTCCTTTCCTTGGATATATATTTTTCTGTATTATGTGCTTTTGCATAGAAGTTAAGCACTACAACTTACCCTATGACCCAGACTCAAGAATGTGATGGGGGTTTGCATGCATGGGTGTGTGTGTAGAGGAGTGGCATGTACTAAGAGAGAAAGGCTTGAAAGTTAAGTGTGAATATATTATAAATATACATGAACATATCCAGTATTCTAAGTATAATGTATAGAATTACATATTATAACTTTATAACAAAATTATAGAAAATAAGTAGAGGTATACCACTGCTTCCTTCAAAATAGATTCCTTAGAGACCATGCTAGATTTGCCCTATTATTCTGAATCTGTCAAATTAAGAATTAGAGTCCAGTACAACACTTTTTCGGTATTTCAAAGGAGTTGATTCCCAGTGCAATGAAGACACTGCATGGAAAGCTGTTTCAAAGTCAAAGGCAGAGACAACAAAAGACAACCTACTTCGTACCTAAGAACTCAAGAGTCCGGCACAAGTGAGCCATAATAATATTGGTAAAAGTAAGAAAGCATATATATAACACATAGATCTTCAAGTTCACAAAATTTGTACTCTACCTTTTAAGACCATATCAGAGAATATCCGGGCAAGTTCCAATAGGAGAGCTGTTCCTACGCTAGACTTTGCAGCTCCAGGACCCCAGGCATCCCTCTGAGCCCCTATTACAACATAGCGATCTTAAAAAAAAAAAAGATAAATTATACAGTTAGCTCTTTTTACCTGTTTTCTAATATTGAACTCAAGAATAATCATGTTAGTAAAAAGGATAAAAATACAGTATATGTGCTAAGGATAAGGTGCTTCATCAAATCTGACTTAGAACTCTGGGAACCAAAAATTCACACGACAAAGAAAAATATTCACGTGACAATACTAATTTATTTTTCCTTATTAGTATTGCTACTCTTTTTCCAAATTACCAGTTAAGTTTACTCATCGACTACTTATTTGTGCCCTCTAATTATTCAATAAGCAACCTAAGTCCAAGGGCTTTCCTCACTAAATGGCAGGACTATTAGCTTCTGCTTAAATAGGTAGATGGTCTATTCGAGGGGGTCAGTAAATCACAGCCTACCTGCGCATTCAGTACATATCATTTATGGCTGTTTTCATGCTACAACGTCAAAGTTAAGTAATTGCAACAGAGACTGTATAGCCTGCAACATCTTTATCATCTGCCCCCTCTAAGAAGAAATGTGCTTACTGCTGATCCATTCAGTAACTTAAAAAGAGATTACCTAGTCATAATGGTCAGTTTTTGACCAGTTTATTTCCTAGAACCTATTATCTTCCAATAAAACTGACACTTAAACAGTTCGCTTCAGGACAGACAAGAGTCAGCATCCACAAAACCAAGCCAAAGCCAGCTTGCCAGCACTCCCTCTTCTGGCCACATTCTTAAGACAAAAAAAAAAAAAAAACAAAAAACCAAGGGTCCTTACCAGGTTCTTCAAAACCTTTAATAACTCCAAAAACGTTAAAAATTCTTATCTCTTTCAGCACATTGTTCACAGTGAGATTCACATTCTTGTTTGAGGACGTTTCCAGCCTACACGAGGGGTCTATTTCCCAGGCAGAAGGACAGTCTCCTTCCATATTTCTAGAAAAATACAGACATCAGAGTTTTTTGTTTTTTTTTTTTAATTTTTATTTATGGTAGTCACACACAGAGAGAGAGAGAGAGAGAGAGAGGCAGAGACACAGGCAGAGGCAGAAGCAGGCTCCATGCACTGGGAGCCCGACGTGGGACTCGATCCCGGGTCTCCAGGATCGCGCCCTGGGCCAAAGGCAGGCGCCAAACCGCAGCGCCACCCAGGTATCCCTCAGTATACATTCTTATCCTAGTTATAAAATAATATTTTCTTGCTGCTGATGGTTAGGTCTATCTTCCCCTAATTCCTCATGTTACCCGAATAATGAGTGCTCTACTTATATGTCAAAACATAATTACTCCCCACTTTACAAGGGTAAGATAGGGAGCTGGCTTCACGAGTTAGGGAAGACTTGTAAGTGGTGATAAGAATGATCTGATTTGAAATTTAAGTAAAAGTCAATAAAAATCACCTATTAAAAAGGCCTCACAAATAGCATTTTAATAGTCACACAGTATTAGATATGTGTTCTTACATGTAGATGCTCTTCGTTTGAAACCAATCACCCTGTTAAGTAGAATATAGTTTAACTATCTATGGATCCCTGGGTGGCACAGCGGTTTGGCGCCTGCCTTTGGCCCAGGGCACGATCCTGGAGACCCGGGATCGAATCCCACATCGGGCTCCCAGTGCATGGAGCCTGCTTCTCCCTCTGCCTATGTCTCTGCCTCTCTCTCTCTCTCTGTGACTATCATAAATTAAAAAAAAAAAAAAAAAAAAAAACTAAGTTAAAGAAATGTCATCAGCGAGGTTAGAGTAACTTGTTCTAGGTCACACAGCAAATAAATGCTCACGTTAAGTGTCTGAGAGTAGGTCTATATCCTATGCCAATGCCAGGTGGGAAATACGTCCAGATCAAAATAAAAACTAATGATAAGTACTCTAATCAGACTGGGTTCTGATTAGAGGGAGGATAGGATACCCAGGACTAATGAGTGTAAAGCATCTGGAAACTGTCACGAGATCGGAGGATAGTCAATCTACGAACCAGAAAACCTGAATTATTCTGTTGCTAAGAGAAAAATCTAGAACTAATGGGTCTTATAGGGAATAAGATTTCATCTCAACAATGAATCCTGTCAGATCTACTCCAATAACTGAACAGGTTGCCATAGGCAACAGAGTGCTTTACCTCAGAAGTCCTCAAGCAGAAGCTCTGCCAGGAATAGTACCCAAGGAATTCACTGGGTAAACTGAACAAGGAACCACTGAGCTTATATATCAAATGTCTAATTATTAAGATTACTTTATGGAGGAAAAAATTCATGTTTATGTACAGCAAAGTAATAGCTATGCACCCAAGATATGCCAAATAAGGAAAATTAGAGCCAACTGTTTTAAAATCTTATCAAATTAACTGAAATGATTATTATTCCTTTCTAGTCATAAAATCAGTTTTCAAATAAAAGCTTTTCAATAAGAACTTACTCAAACAACTTTTCTGCAGCAGCTCTGGAAATTGTTTGGACAGGTATGCTGGGCAATCCTGACGACTGAGACGGTGGAAACTGAGTGTGATTGAATGACGGGAATCCAGGCGTGTACGGGTCACCTGTTCCCAGGTGAGCCTGTAAAACAAAAGAATAATGTGCTCTGTCAGGCATTTGTTCAAGAAATCCCCAGAAGATTGAGATTCAGTGTAAGGATAAAGCCTAAATTTAGTTTAGCACCTCAAAGCCTGAAGGCCTGAGTGTCTCTACATGTGACTCTTGTTTTTATATGCCATATACCCAATTCTCAATTCAAGACACTGTTGAAAATTTCTGTTAGCAATTAATAAGTAGGTCCCTGAATCACATAATCCATCTTTTTTGTTAATGCTAAGGCCCTCCCAGGGAAAAAATTTTAAAAGAGTGTATTTAAGGAAGGAATGTTATACTTCCACTAATGCAGATGGAACCCAGCAATTTATAGAACTCAAAAACTCAGGACCCCTGGGTCGCTCAGCTGTTTGGTGCCTGCCTTCGGCCCAAGGTGTGATCCTGGAGTCTCAGGATCGAATCCCACATCGGGCTCCCTGCATGGAGCCTGCTTCTCCCTCTGCCTATGTCCCTGCCTCTTTCTCTGTCTCATGAATTTAAAAAGAAAAGAAAAGAAAAAACACAAAAACTCATTTACTTAAGAAATAAGAACTCACATGTCCAAAGAATGGAATCCGTGCATTAACAATTGGAAATCTAGCCTGGTCCATGTATATCAAGACACCAAGTGCATTATAACTTTGAGCGTTTGCAACCTAAAAGGAAAACAGGTAAAGATCAGAAAATCCAGATGTAATCACACAAAATTAGAATACATATTGGGCTTTATGCTATAATAAAGGGTTACAGAGGACTATACTGAATCCCCCCCAGTGTTTCAAGTGTTTCAGATACTTTATATATGTTTGAGATAAAAATTCTTGCCTTAACTCATTAAGGGGTTTCAAAGACAAGAGAAATAATAAAAACTCATCCAATACAACCACTGTCTTTTGATATTTTCTATTCTAGGCCCTTACAGAGGTTTGACTTAAGTTTCCTTTTTATAAAACAGTTATAACTAAATTCTATAAAATTCAGCTCTATGTAACATAATGAAGCACCTTAATTTAACGGTCCTATATAATAGGATATTGTTGTTTTAAACTTAAACTGCTTTCACTTAAGCATTTCTGATTACTTCATTTTCACTAAAAGACAGTGACTGCAGAATATTCCAAGTGGTTATACCATAGTTTTAGAAGTGTTCTATAGTTTAATTAGAATTTATTTGACCTGTTGAACACTTCAATAAATTGTTATTAGGTATGAGATTTTAAGACTGACAGCTTCCAGAATGTAAAAAAAAAAAAATTTTAAATGAAGAATGGAATGATACAAATGTATTTAAATAATACTCACCTTTTCAGCAAAAGTGATTTTCCCTGCTCTAGCGATCACTAAAGATCCATTCACAGGAGATTTTAAATTCTCGAAGTCTTTTTTGGTGCCAAAATTAACATGGACCAGTCTACCCTAGAATAAAGACAGGGTTAGTGAGCATTAGAGTCTGAGATAGGATGGTTTTACAGATCAAACCTAAGAGAGAAAACAGGGATTAAAAAAAGAGGCCAGAGCCTAGAATGAATATAAGAGAGTTCTGGTCAAACTGGTCAGAGTATTCAGGAGTGAATCAAGACTTCTGGCCTCCTATATTCACATCTTGTATCATCACACACTGTCTTTAATTTGCATTGACCTATTGACATTTAATCTCTTTTACATTGCTTCCAGTATTTTAGGGGGAGAGAGAGCTAACAGGATAGGATAAACAGAGACATATACCAATATAAATACTGTAGGGACACCTGGGTAGCTCAGTGGTTGAGCATCTATCTGCCTTCAGCCCAGGCCATGATCCTGGAGACCCGGGATCGAGTCCCACATCGGGCTCCCTGCATGGAGCCTGCTTCTCCCTCTGCCTGTGTCTCTGCCTCCCTATGTCTCTCATGAATAAATAAGTAAGTCTTTAAAAAAAAAATACTGTAGGCTAGTCCTAGCAGCACCAACTACATAAACTTCCTAACATCTGAATGCTAGATAATTGAGGACATATGAAGGAATAGGTCTTAACTGAAAATTCTGATAATCTATGTGAAAATTGTTAAACACTGTTATAATTGACTTGCACAGCAACTTTTAGATGTTTATAAAAGTGGTCTCACCAAAAATAAAAAAAAAATAAAAAATAAATAAAAGCTGTCTCATAATGTTCCTAAATTCTATTAATAGAGCTATAGGCTAAAACTGACAATCAAATATCTAATATAGAAAGTTTGTGGGCCAACTAAAAACCTCAATGTTCAGGGTGCCTGGATGGCTCAGTGGTTATCAGTGGTCTGCCTTTGGCTCAGGTCGTGATCCTAGGGTCGTGGGATTGAGTCCTGCATCAGGCTTCCCACGGGGAGCCTGCTTACCCCACTGCTTAGGTCTCTGCTCTCTGTGTCTCTCATGAATAAATAAAAATCTTAAAAAAAAAAAAAAAAAAAACCCTCAGTGTTCATTTTCTTAAAATTTAAAAGAAAGAGCAGGGTGGGGCAGAGGTAGAAAGTACCAAGCAGACTCCACACTCAGTGTGGAGCCTAACACAGGGCCTGATCTCATGACCTGAGATCATGACCTGAGCTGCAACCAAGAGTCCGGTGCCCGATTGTGCCACGGCACCTCCAAACCCTCAATGTTCTTTGCCAGAACAATCTACCCACTTTCAAACCCCTAGTTTGTAGACAGCCAGGGAAAGTGATACAGCACAGGTAAGACTTCATATAGCTTGGAAGGCATCCACTAGGTAGACCCCTGACATACAAACATATGTTTTTTAACCTGAAAAACCTAGATAGATCTTTTTAATTTCTTTATTAGTTTGGCCATATTTGCCTACATTTTAAAAAATCAAGCATTAAAGATTCAGGCTAAGACTAGACTTCAGCCAAGATAGTTACTTATATCTGTCCTCACATGGAACCTTGATATTCACATTCATCCAGCAAACCCCACCATGAGTCACCATGCGTCAAGCACTGTCCAAAGCTCTGTGACATAGCAGTAAATGAAGCCAACCTCTAGCCCTTCAAGTAGCTTATTATTTTAATGTGGAAAGAGATAATGTCAGGTGTGTCAGTGAAGAAAAATAACACAGGATAAGGGGAAGTGATTGGAGGAAGGCTATTTTTAACAAGATAATCAAGGAAGACTTCCCTAAAGAGGTAACAGTAGAGAAGAGACTTGCACAAAATGAGGAAAAGGTCACATTGATATTTAAGGGAAGAGTTTTATAAAGGCCTTGAGGAAGAAACGTGCCTGTGTTTGAGTGTTTGTTTGAGGAACACCAGGGAAGCTGGGGTAGCCAAAGCACCATGAAAGAGGAAGAAAGTAGGATTACTTAGGGCCCTGCTGTCCTTATAGGAGAACTTGGGGATTTTACTTTCACTGTGGCATAGGAGGGTTGAAAACAAGAGTATTTCATCATTAGTCACATTTTACAAATAAATTTATACCAAAATTCCTAAGAAAGGTAATGATAAGGAGTTTCCTGGGCTATTCAACAGGGAAAAAAGTCTCATGTACGGTTTTGCCTTACTTACGGTAACTGTCGTTGCCTTACTGTATGCCACGTAACCCTCAGGACTCTCCGCCAGGTATACCAAGTCACTCTCCATATCCACTATGGTCACCGTGTTTTGAGCATTGCTAAAAAAGATTAAGTTAAATTAAGCTGAAGCTAAGGACAACCTTGGGGAAATAAATTAAATGACTAACACATTTAGCATTTTACTTACATTATTTATCTTGAAAGTCTCTGCTATATTAGCACACCTGAAAGTAACTACCTGTATAAAAATCAGTTTACCATCTTTCAACATACCTGCTTTTGACCTGGATCTTAACAAAATGTTCATCACGCCAGGATTTGCTAAGTTGAAATTCACGGAATCGATTCTCAATTAATAAAGCAAGGCTTTCATCTTTTTGAGATCCAGCCTCACGAGGCACATACGAATTTTCATTCAGCCACCTAGAGGAAAAAAGGTCACTGTTAATAAACAATGAACTCAAATAGTAAGCAAATTTTCCTTTAAGATTCGATTTATCTGACAGAAAGAGCACAAGCAGGGGCAGAGGGAGAAGCAGGCTCCCCACTGAGGAAGGAGCCCAGGACCCTGGGATCATGACCTGAAACGAAAGCAGATGCTTAACTGACTGAGCCGCCCAGGCGCCCCAAGCAAATTGTTTTAAAAGCGTAACTCAATACTATTCATCACAGTTAAGCTAAATTAACTGTGACCCAAAATTTCTGGATTGACTAGAGACAAACTTAGAAGGAAAAAACCTGCCAAATATCTGAAGAAATTTATGACCTCAGCTTGTTAAAACCTCCTTATCCAAAGTAAACTAGTCCTTCAAGAGAATCATCATAAGGGAGTACCTGCCTAGGGTAGTTTTAGGGAAAGGAGTAGATTCTAAGAGGATCCACTGTAAGCAAAATGAAAGATAGCGTTACTGTTGGTGAGTTCAGGTATGGCTTTAATTTTCACCTACTTTGAAGCAAAACTACTTCTTGTCCTGATCTCCTATGTCTCATTGTAAATACATATATATGTAAGATATAGGTTATCTGATTTTTTTGGTAAACTCCAGTCTCATTTGATCCATAATGCCTGGTATAGAGTAAACACAAGTAATTGATGAAATAAAAATGCCCAAGATTCCTAAAACTAAGACTAAGAATTATTGTACAACTGAAACCGTAGGAAGCCAGCTTATAGGTAAAAGAATAAATTCTTAAGAGTTAGGTATGTCTAAGGAAGATCTTAAAAACCAAAGGACAGAAACCTTAAGGACACTTCTTAGGGTGTGGATTAATGAAAACCAGAAGAAATCAAGGAATACTATTATGTCTCTATATCAAGCTGAGCAGTCAAGTTAGTCCTGATCTAAAGAATACATAAGGCGGGATCCCTGGGTGGCGCAGCAGTTTGGCGCCTGCCTTTGGCCCAGGGCGCGTGATCCTGGAGACCCGGGATCGAATCCCACGTCGGGCTCCCGGTGCATGGAGCCTGCTTCTCCCTCTGCCTGTGTCTCTGCCTCTCTCTCTCTCTCTGTGTGACTATCATAAATAAATAAAAATTAAAAAAAAAAAAAAAGAATACATAAGGCCTTATGGATAGTAGGAAAGGATGCCCTTGTGGATAGCAGGAAAGCTCAGCGTGACCTGCAAGGGGTAAGATAAAAATATCAAAGCAGAAACAAGTCTGATAGCAAGCAACAAGCTATAAAGAGCCAGATGACAAAAGGATCAAAGACCTGCGGAATTTTTTAAAGAAAAATGAGTGTCCTCTCAGAAATTTTTTTCACAAACATAGTTTGAATTCCTTATTGTTTACCCACCCCTTAACTCTAAGAAGTCTTCCCTCCAGATTGTAATGTTTGTTTTGTAATCACTGCTCTGAATAGCCACTATGTGTTTAGATACTGTGAAGCAGCTCAAGCTTACCTCATGGTGTTGGTGAAATCTGTGTTACTCAGTCTCTCTGACAACATTGTTTTGAGGTCCGTCCAAAATAAGCGAGAAGGTGTTTCAGGGAAGTACTCTTCTGTTTCTGAGGGTTCTGTTCCCTCTGTCCCCAGAGCCTCTGTTCCTGTTGGTCTTTCACATTCAGCTTTTGGTTCTACACGTTTACAGTAGCCCAAGTAGCCAATCATAAATCCTAAGGATAAGAAGTTTCAGGGCTGAACTCATAGAATTTCATTGATAATATATTCCTATAGGAACTGTTAATATTTTCAGCTAAGCCTTGAAAATACAGGTTTATTCAAATTATAAGCAGTTTCAAAGTAAATAATGAGCCTCAATGTTGTGTTATGTTAAACCATTCAATTGGGCAGCCCCGTGGCGCAGCGGTTTAGCGCCGCCTGCAGCCCAGGGCGTGATCCCGGAGACACAGGATCGAGTCCCACGTCAGGCTCTCTGTGTGGTGCCTGCTTCTCCCTCTGTCTGTGTCTCTGCCTTTTTCTCTCTCTATTAATAAATAAAATCTTAAAAAAAAAAAGAGTCTTTAAACCATTCAATCTAACAAATCATACAGTTGACTCCCAAACAGTGTGTGTGTGGTGGGGGAGGGGGGTTTAAGGGTGTAGTACAAATTCTGCATGTAACTTTTGACTCTCCAAAAACAAATAGCTTACTGTTAACCAGAAGCCTTATGATGACATAAATAACTGATTAACACATATTTTGTATATGTATGATATACTGCGTTCTTAAAATATCCTTTTCTTAGTTTTTTCAATATTTCTAGGCTACGCAGTTGGTCTTTTCAAATTGCCACAAATCTCCAAAATTTTTTCCAATATATTTATTGAAAAAAAATCTGCATAAGTGGACCCACACAGTTCAAGTCCATGTTGTTCAAGAATCAACTGTATAATAACTTTATTTTAATTACGTTACCTTTTTATTTGAAGTTTATTTAAGTAATCTCTACACCCAACATAGGACTTCACCCATGACTCCAATATCAAGAGTCACATGCTTGGGCAGCCCTGGTGGCTCAGTGGTTTAGCGCAGCCTTGGGCCCAGGGCATGATCCTGGAGACCCGGGATCGAGTCCCACGTCGGGCTCCCTGCATGGAGCCTGCTTCTCCCTCTGCCTGTGTCTCTGCCTCTCTCTCTGTCTCTCATGAATGAATAAATAAAATATTAAAAAAAAAAAAAAAGAGTCACATGCTCTACTGACTGAGCCAGCCGGGAGTACCTAAATAGTTACCTCTTTAAGAGATAGGTAACTTTTCTTCCCAGAAGCCTTCCTTGAACCCTTAGGGCAAGCTTCTATGCTACAAATATCCTGTGTGTACTTCTAGTATAACATTTGCACATTACAATGAAATGATTCATGTCTCCCTCTCCCCACCAGGCTAAACTCAAGGCAGGCCTAGAATCTTAGTCATCATTATATTCCTAGTGCCTAGCATAATGGCACATAAAAAGGTACAAAATAAACACTGCCTTGACTAAATTAACAGACTTTCTAGAGTCGGTGACAAGGAACATTAAGTTTTGAATGGCACTCTTACCAATCAAGAAAAAGAGGACTACAGCAATAGTCCCATAGCAGATAAATCCATTACACCTTTTTGGTTTTGGGACACTGGCATGATTACCCCTCATGTTATTGTCAACATTTTCTTCTTCATCTGCAGCTAGTTTCATCTCCACATGGCTGTTATCACCATCTACTTGCCGTGCCAGACTAAACCGGGTATAGGACAATGGTTCTCCACCAAACTGAGATTTGGAGAAAAAAAAAGAAAAGAAAGAAAGCATTATGAAAGAAAAGAAAGGGATGAGGAACATTTACAAAGAGTTTGATTAGGGGATGCCTGGGTAGCCTGGGTAGCTCGGTAGCTCAGTGGTTGAGCGTCTGCCTTTGACTCAGGTCATGATCCCGGGGCCCTGAGATCTAGTCCCACATTTTTTTAAAAAAGATTTTATTCATTTATTCATGAGAATACACAGAGGAGAAAGAGAAGCAGAGATACAGGCAGAGGGAGAAGCCGACTCCATGCAGGGAGCCTGATGTGGGACTCGATCCCAGGTCTCCAGGATCACTCCCTGGGCTGCAGACAGTGCTAAACCACTGAGCCACCAGGGCTGCCCTCTAGTCCCACATTGATCCTGCTTCTCCCTCTGCCTGTGTCTCTGCCTCTCTGTGTATCTCTCATGAACGAACAAATAAAATCTTAAAAAAAAAAAGTTTGATTAGGTACTATACTTATTATTAGGCCAATACTAGGACTTGCTATATATTCTTAAGGAAAAAAGTTGCTCTTTCAAAGCAACCTTCTTCCCTATACCCAGTTCTGTCCGTGGCAGATGAGGGCTAGAGCACACATTGGCCTTCTTCATCTCATTCAGCCTTTTCATTCAGGGTGTCTGTTATGTATGTCTATTTACATAGGTATACATTTTGATCAGTGTTTTCTTTAGTTCCTCTTATCTACTTGGCTGTACTCCCATCACACCCAAAATATCCTGAAAGTTCCTCAAGATTTTCCAAGTTAACTCACTCAAGACTGAATACATCCTTCCTTTGTGGGATCCATTACATCTCAAGACCACCACTTCAACACAAACAAATACTGATAGTTTTGAATAATATTTCATGTTTACTGGGTGAGTCATACTTGTATTCTTCGTATTCTCACAAACTGGCAACCAGAAATACAACTTAAAATATCTTACCAAGGTAGAGAATGCTGATCTGGCTTGATCCATCATTCTGAGCTGCCACACAGAAGAGCCTAGTGTTAAAACAGAAAATTAATATGAGATGGATACCAGTGTAGCAGATAAGTGAGGGCTTTTCATTACCACACCAGGTTATACATAACAAGTTTACTTTTTTTTTTTAAGATTTTATTTATTTATACATGAGAGACACAGAAAGAGAGGCAGAGACACAGGCAGAGGGAGAAGCAGGCTCCCTGCAGGGATCCCGATGTGGGACTCGATCCCAAATCCCAGGATCAAGCCCTGAGCATGAAGGCAGACGCTCAACCGCTGAAGCCACCCAAGCGTCCCAGTACTGTAACTTCTGTAACTTATTTTAAACAGCTCAGTTTTTAAAAGTGTATAAGAAATAAAGCAGGGGCGCCTGGGTGGCTCAGTAGTTAAACATCTGCCTTCTGCTCAGGTCCTTATCCCAAGTCCTGGGATGGAGTCCCACATTGGGCTCCCTGCAGGGAGCTTGCTTCTCCCTTTATGTCTCTCTGCCTCTCTCCGTTGTCTCTCACGAATAAATAAATCGAAAGAAAAGAAAAGAAAAGAGAAAAAGAAAGAAAATGTGCCAACTGTTAATTGGTGAATCAGTAAAGGATACAGAGATATATATTGTACTACTATTATCTCAATTTTCCCTATAGGCCTGAATTTTTCAAAATAAAAAATGTGGGCTAAACCACCCAGCCGCCTGGGTGGCTCAGTCAGTTAAGCATCTAACTCTTGGTTTTGGATCAGGTCATGATCTCAGGGTTGTGGGATGGAGCTCTGTGGCAGGCTCCACATTCAGGGAGGAGTCTGCTTGAGATTCTCTTCCTATCCCTTTGTTCCTCTCCTCCCTCCCCCTCTAAAATAAATCTTTTTTTAAAATGTGGAAAACTAATCAGAGTATCATCCACATTAATAGATTTAAGTAACTTAATAGTCAAAGAGACAAATACAAAAAAACGACAAAAAAAAAAAAAAACAATAGACAAGCATCGGAAAAAAGAAATAAAGTATAACTAAGCCAAGAATGGTCATGCAACAAAGACCAGTAACAAAGCACCTCCAATAAAAGTGAAAACCCGATCCTTCTGATTAAATGAAGTTCTTACAAATGATAGATCTTTGATGCAAAAACAATAGACAAAAAGAAAAACTCAGTATGTGGTTTTAGGAGGTCAACTATCTGAGATGTTAAATGTCTTGTTCCAGGCTGAAAACTGATAATCCAAAACTGAAGTTCAGTAAGTTACTGGATTATAAAAATTGTGTTTTCAAAAAAAAAAAAAAGTTCTCATCTCCAGAAATTTAAGAAATTAATCTTAACCTCTGAATCACCGTTGTATGCCCAAAGCTAGTATAATATTGTATGTCAACTATACATCAATACATCAATTAAATAAATCTTAAAATAAATGACAACTATTTTACAAGTGTTTCTTATTTTCAAGTAATCTCTACACCCAATGTGAGGCTTGAATTTACAACCCTGAAATCAAGAATCACACACTCTACAGAATGAGCCAGCCAGGCACCCTGACAACCATTTTAAAAGTAAAAAATACCTCTGTAACCAACAGAGTCCTATATTAAGTTAAAGCATAGGTATTAGCTGAAATCTGGATTTTTCTAATGAATTTGGTTTGAGTGCATCTAGATGTTTGAAACTGATATATTGAGATATAGAGGGATCCCTGGGTGGCGCAGCGGTTTGGCGCCTGCCTTTGGCCCAGGGCGCGATCCTGGAGACCCGGGAATGAATCCCATGTCGGGCTCCCGGTGCATGGAGCCTGCTTCTCTCTCTGCCTGTGTCTCTGCCTCATTCTCTCTCTCTCTCTGTGACTATCACAAATAAATAAAAATTAAAAAAAAAAAAAAAAAGATATAGAGTGGTCACTTCTTTTTTTTTTTGGTCACTTATTTCTTACTATTTTAAGGCTTTTTCTGTACTAACAATTGTGTACACTTACAGCGCATTTAACATCCACATGGCATAAAGCAAACTAAGTAAACACAGACTGTAAAAGACATCATATAAACTGGCGTTAGAAAAGCCTCCTAAGGAGGGTGCATGGGTGGCTCAGGTCATGATCTCAGGGTCCTGGGACAGAACCCTGCATTGGGCTCTCTGCTCAGCAGGGAGTCAGCTTCTACCTCTCGGTGCTCAGGCTTGCACTCTCTCAAATAAATAAAATCGTTAAAAAAAAAAAAAAGTCTCCTATCAAAACCACTTAACGACAAAAATTTAATCCCCAAGCTTTAAAGACTAGAGCTAAGAAGCAAGACATCATCTTAGAAGCACAGTCTCCTGCCCTATCTGGTGTCCAAGTTTATCACTATCCCTGCACCAGAACCGTACAAACCCAATCACTAAAACCAGAACTAGAAGACTCCACCCTGAACCAATTTTAATCATCCTTTTCTAGGAAAAAGCAGCTTAGAAGTTTAATATTCATCTGAACCAGCCATTCCTCAAAGTTTCCAGTTTTAATTTTTAGACTAAAGTGATGCTTTTAAATAAATGATCTAAGGATTTAAATAAATGATGAGATTTAGTGGATTGCAAGTCTGCAAAAACAAAGATATAAATAGAATGTAATTATGATTTTGTATAATTAAACTCTAAATACTAGTTTACTGAAAGAACTAGTATGTTATTTCTATTTCAATAGCCAGACACAAAATTAAGATTATAACATAAAAGAAATCAAATCAGAGGAAAAAACTGACCAGGAAATTCCCATTTTAACCTCATAATTTAACCCCACATCTAAGAACATGATTAATTCTATACCTATAAAAGTTATCCCTCAAGTTTTATATAACAAATTTGAATCATTCTTCCAAAATGACCTCACACGCAGTAAAGCTCTGTATTCAAAAGAACCCCTTAATAAATTTTCTTCCGACTGAAATCACTCTAATTTACATGCTCTAAAAGTGTGGGAGAAACTTTCCATAGTTATAACTGTCTATAAAGAGGTAGTTCTGTTAAGACAGCATCTAAAAGCCAACTTTTCTGACTTATTTCACTATGTCACTACCACCACTGCTGATAATCTGTTAACAAGAGACAAACCGAATATCACCTTCCTTGATTTTTATGCACATTAGCACCTTGTATACATTTGCTCAATCATAACTGGAAAACCTATTCAGTTTCTCACATTAATAATGAAAATAAAGGTTCACATATGTTTAAGTTCTTCTTCCTGCTTTTGAGGTTCTGTTCTGGAGAACATCACTACCTAATAACTGCTGCCCTCTACTTTCTACAAAATGGGACAGAAACTAGCTCCCGCCTCTACTAACAGTCTTTCTTTGTGAACTTCTTTCTTCCTGACTCAGCTCAGGGAACGTCTTTATGAAACCTTCTCTGGCGATTTCCCTACCCTATATTTGACATGGAATTTACAAAAAATAATTAAGAATAAAGATATTTTATTTTTTTAAGATATTTTATTTCTTAACAGTATTGAGGCATGCTTAATGTATATGAAGTTCACTTTTCATATCATTTAGAAATTACATTAAAAAATATAATTAGAGGGGCAGCCCGGGTGGCTCAGTGGTTTAGTGCTGCCTTCAGCCCAGGGTGTGATCCTGGAGACCCGGGATCAAATCCCACGTCGGGCTCCCTGCGTGGGGCCTGCTTCTCCCTCTGCCTGTGTCTCTGCCTCTTTCTCTCTGTGTCTCATGAATAAAATCTTAAATAAATATATATATAAAGCATGAAAACCTTGGACCTGGAATCTTCCCCCATCCCTGTCAGTATTCTGGTTTATCCTGGAATCACCGGGCAAGGCATGGATAGTAGGGAAATTTTAAAACGTAGAAAAATTTTAGGGGGGATCCCTGGGTGGCACAGCGGTTTAGTGCCTGCCTTTGGCCCAGGGTGCGATCCTGGAGACCCGGGATTGAATCCCACATCAGGCTCCCAGTGCATGGAGCCTGCTTCTCCCTCTCTCTCTCTCTCTGTGTGTGTGCGACTATCATAAATAAAAATTAAAAAAAAAATTTTAGGGGCGCCTGTGTGGCACAGTTGGTTGGGCCTCCAACACTTGGTTTAGGCTAAGGTCAGGATCTCAAGGTCACGGGATCCTGACAGGCATCCAGCAGCAGAGCTCTGAGCTCCACGCAGAGTTGGCTTCAGATTCCTCCCTTTGCTTCTGCCCTTTCCCCCACTCCTGTGGGCTCTCTCAAATAAGAATCTTTAAAAAAAAAAAAAGAAAAAAAAGTAGAACTTTTAAAGGCTACCTGGTAGGGCTCCAAGATCTTAAGCAACTGATTACGGATATGCTTTTTGCAAACTGTTTCCCTATTCATTTGCAGGTGAAAATGAAAAGGTTACATGAATTTGCAAAACTCCTGCAGGGCCCTCCGGACACATAATCGTGCACACCCAGGACTTATAAAGAGATGGTCAAGATCCCTCTTAGCTTTAAGGGTCTAAAATGAAAAGGCGGTGGGGTGGCTCAGTCGCTTAAGCGTCTGGCTCTTGGTTTCGGCTCAGGTCGTGATCTCCTGAGTGGAGACAACTGAGCCAAGGACAGGCTCAGGGCTCAGCAGGGAGTCAGCTTGAAAAGTCTCTCCCTCTGCCCCTCCCCCCCATAAATAAATCTTTAAAAAAATTTTTAAAAATGAAGAGGCCACGGAGGAAAACAAGGAGAATCTTCGTTCCTATTTGGCTTTCTGTAAGAAGACTGCCCGACTCCAAGAAGTCCCTGCACGGTGCTCATATGAGAAGAGTGCACAAAGGCACACACAGGGAAGAGTCCCAGAAGGTCTCAGAGGATCATTTTTGACCAGGTTTCATTGCTGTCTGATTCAAGTTTCACTGGGAAACCTTGCTCCATGACTACAGAGAGAGAGAAGTACACTATCGGAGGCAAATAACCGCCACAACTTAGGGCAGAGGGAGGCGTCCCTACCCAACAATCTTCAGCACAGCACTTCAACAAAAGACATTCCAGCAGAGCAAAGTGAAAAGGGTGGCCGTGCTGTATGTAAATTTTTGGAAGAAATTTCTTATTGGTATCAAAACTTTTAAATTCTACATCTTCTTGTGAAGTATATTGAGTTCATTACAACCCAAAACTAAGAAGAAAAAAAAAAAAAAAACCAGCATGGCTAACAAGTACTGTAGAGAGCCTAAACCTGACTTTTTTTTTTTTGCAATACAAAACTAACTTCTGGAAATCACCTTAAATATCAGTCAATAAGGTCAACCCCCCCCCCCCCCCCCCCCCCCCCCCCCGCCAAACACACACACACACACACAGCTCAGTGGCAACTGAATCAGCATCTACTCTTCCAACTCCTTTCTAAAGCCCAGAATAAAGGTGTCAGGTAATCCAAACACGGGCAGAGGACAATTATTAACCACTTCAATTCTCTTACCCCACCCCCTCTGCAGGGAGGGAAGCAGAAGCAATGAAGTTCCCCGGTCTACCCAAGGTCGCTGGGAGTAGAGGGAAAACTGTTAATTGGGGGGGGGGGGGGGGGGGGGGGGGGAATAGGGCAGCCCTGGTGGCTCAGTGGTTTGCTGCTGCCTTCAGCCCAGGGCGTGATCCCGGGGGACCTGGGATCGAGTCCTGCATCAGGCTGCTCCCTGCATGGAGCCTGCTTCTCCCTCTGCCTGTGTCTCTTCCTCTATTTCTGTGTGTCTCGTGAATAAATAAATAAATACTTTTTAAAAATAAAAAATAAAGTCACAAAATAGGTTCTTCCCTACTCCCCTACGCCCTGCCATCTGCAAGAGCCATCCTGTAGGAGCAGGCGCACAATGGGGCCTGTACGGCAGCTGTCAACGCAGCACGGCCCCTTGGCCATAGTGCACATTTCCCCCAAGCAAAAGCCAGTTCCCACCCGGCTGTTACTCGGCCTCTAGACTACAGCTCCCACCAACCGAGGTCTCCCGGCTGCATCTCCCGCCCTACAGCGAGCTGTCGGAACGCGCTGCAAGCCGGCACCTGCGGCGTCCAGGCGGCGTCTGCCTGGAGGAAAACGGGGGAGCCCCCACGCGACCCTGGGGGGCCGCGATGCGCGGGGTTCACGCGCGCGGCTCGCAGCACCCGCCCCGGGTTCCCGGGACAGCAGGTCAGGGCCCGGGCAGGCTCCGCCGGCGCAGGGCTCGCGGGGCTGGCAGCTCAAGGTCACCCCGTGCACCCCGACAGCTCCCTGGGTTCACTTCCCGCACCGGCCACGTGCTCGGCTCCACGCGGCCCGGGCCGTCCCACGGGGCCCCCCCGCGCCCTGTGAGGATGAGCGGGTGGCGACGGGGTTCCGGGAGGCCTCCGGGGGCGGAAGCAGGGTGCGGGGCGCAGAGCGGCGGTGGGGGCCGCCGCCCCCGAGGAAGCAGGGGGCGCGCCGGGGTCGGCCCTCCGCACGCAGCAGCGCCCAGCCCCAGCCCCAGCCCCAGCCCCAGCCCGCTGCACCTGCAGCCCGCGGCCCGCTTCAGCCCGCCGCCCCCGCTGCAGCCGCCGCCGGGCCGCAGCGCGGGAGGCCGCCCCGAGGCCCGGGCACGCGAGCGTGGCGCGTCACTCACTCGGGCCCCCGCTCCGGCCGCCGCCGCCGTCCCCGGACGAAGCTGACGCTCTCTGGGGGCCGGCCGCCCCCGACCGCCCTTTTATAGCGCGGCCCCGCCCCCTCCGACCCCCTGCCAGGCTTGCGTCACTTCCTGCCGCACGTAGCCCCAGAGGTGCCCAGGGAATGGGCTGCCGGGGGCGACGGCGCGCACGCAGCGGACAGGCCTGCGCGGGGGGCGGGGCCTGCGCGGGGGGCGGGGCCTGCGCGGGGGCGGGGCCGAGCGGAAAAGGCGCCAAGGCTGCAGGTGCCGGGAGCTGCCGCCCGAGCCCGCAGCCCAACCTTGACCGACCTCCGGGCCCTGCAGCGCCGAGGCCGATGCCGTGGGCGCTCGGTCCTGAGTGTGGGAGGCCAGACGCGGACATAATGCCTTGAGTGTGCATCTTTGCTGGAGGAGTAGGGGAGCCCCTAACGCCGTGCTGTGAGCCATTGCTTTGCAGCCGCGGAAGTACCTTGGGATAAGCCCCAAGGAAGAAAGAGTGAGAAGCAAAATGCAAAATTGTGTTCAGGGTGTGCAGAAGCGGGCCTGGCGCGGGGCTCGGCGCGGTGCTGGACGCAAGAAGGAACGCAAGGGGAAGCAGAAGCTAGTGGGGGAATTAGGGGGACATTGCAGACGGGCCTTGATGCTCGTCCCCAGCATCCCCAGCATCGTTATCACGGAGGTGTGCAGTGCGGAACAGATGAAACAGGGTTCTTAAGCTCCTACCAACACTTACACCTTCTCCCTGCCTCTGGGCGGCAATTTACAGCCCTTGGAGGGAGACAGGCAAGTTTACAAAGCTGCAAAGGAGAAAAGCAGTAGGGCCGTAAAAGGGTTACAGAGAAAGAAAGGGCTTCCCAGGTCAGAGCCCCGAGGGACACAGAACCGTCCTTTAAAAATGCAAATCATGGGGATTCCTGGGTGGATCAGTGGTTTAGCCCCCAGGGCATGATCCTGGAGTCCTCGGATCGAGTCCGCATCAGGCTCCTGGAGCCTGCTTCTCCCTCTGCCTGTGTCTTTGCCTCTCTTTCTCTGTCTCCCATGAATAAATAGTCTTAAAAACAAATAAAATAAAAATGCAAATCAGGGGAGGGGGGGATAAAAGATTAAAAAAAATAAAATAAAATGCAAATCCCTTTTCAGGTTTGGGGCTCCCGCTCTTTACCTAATTCTGCGATGTAGGAGAGGAAATAACACGGGGTTTGCACATCGCTCTTCACCTTGCCCCCCGATTCTTTAAAATCTTTAAAATCTCTCCCCAGGGAGAAATAAATCTTATAAGCAGAAGCATCAGCGCATCTTAGGGGATGTGCACAGGAAAAAGTGAGATGGAGGAATGGGATGGAGGGGCCGCCTTGACATTGGGACAGTGGACGGGCTGAGTCTCTTTTCCCTTTCCTTGGTTTGCTGGGATCTTAAAAAAAACTAACAATGCTAGAATCCAGGTGAAAATCTTTTTTTAACCATTTGAAGAAATGGGCTTAGGAGACCAAGGTCAGGAGGAAACCCGTGAAAATCCAAATTAAAGACATCCATTGGTGCAGCCACTGGAAAACAGTATGGGAGTTCCTCAAAAAATTAACAATGGAACTACTCGAAGGCCCTGTAATGGTATTTACCAAAAAAAAAAAAAAATCTAAAAATACTAATTCAAGGGAATACATGCACCCCTATAGTTATTGCAGCATTATTTACAAGAGCCAAATTATGGAAGCAGAGCAAGTATCCATTGATAGAAGAATGATGTAGTTTTGGAATATAGGTGAGGTTTGGTGGGGTGAGGTCCAGAGTCAAGGACCAAGAAAGAATTATTGAGACGTCTTTGGTGCAAAATGGTAGTTTTATTAAAGCACACAGGACCCTTGGGCAGGAAGAGCTGCTGCCCAGGGGTTGTGAGGGGTGGCTGATTATACACTTGGGAGTTGGGGGACGTAAGGAAAAGGGAGGTTTTTAAAAGGATTTTTGTATGCTCAAGAGGACCTACAGGATTTTGGAGGCCTTGCCATTGTCAAGTTAAGGTTGTTTTTCCCTCTAGTAAAGCATTAACATTAAGATAGCTGGGAGTTTCCTTCCGCAAGTTAGGTTATTGATAAGAATGCTTTTTTTCTTTTTGATCACTAAGACATTTTGTGAACTAAAACAGATTCTTGTTCTTGTCTATAGGACTATAATCTCTATAAGTTAACTATTTGTTTTTCCTTTCCCTTAGCTTTAGGGCAGCCAGGAGTGCCCAGGAAGGTCACACTTATCCCACCAGCAGTCGGGGTGGGGCTTTGCACTGTGTGAGCTTGTGCTTTGTCCTCAGCTAGTCTTCCCTTCCCCATCACTCACCAAGATGAAAACTAAAAATTTTTTTAAAAGGTATCATGAAAAAAAATGTACATTGACAAAAATGAAACAATAAAGATGAGACTACTTTAAAGAGCAAGTCAAGGGGATCCCTGGGTGGCACAGCGGTTTGGTGCCTGCCTTTGGCCCAGGGTGCGATCCTGGAGACCCGGGATCGAATCCCACGTCGGGCTCCTGGTGCATGGAGCCTGCTTCTCCCTCTGCCTGTGTCTCTGCCTCTCTCTCTCTCTCTCTCTCTGTATGACTATCATAAATAAATAAAAATAAATAAATAAAGAGCAAGTCAATTATATTTTTAATTTCATACCTCCTATTAGTAATAATGGGCACTATGTAATTAAATTTACTTTCCTAGCCCTTTCTCCCTTGAAACGTTGCAGGATTTCAAGAAGAGGGAACTCTTCTGCAATTTCAAATAGATGACTATAAATTTGTCTTGCTTTGTTGCAGAATCTGTACTATACTGAGAGGCAATTCTGCTTTGTCTGGTAGTCCATACAAATGTTCAAACATTTTATTTTTTTAATCTGATCTTCATCGTCATCACTGTCGTTGCCATTACTACATAGCATGACCTCCCACTTCTGGAGACCCAACATTGGATGCTTGCCATTCAAGAAGCTTTTGGTAACTAACCGTTATTTAAATTATCTGGCATAACTGAAATGGCAACTATCAAGTTCCAGTCTTTCTCAGACTGTTATATAAGACTTAAACTAGAATTAAAATTCTTGCAGTTTTGGGGAAAATTATTTTCCCCCTCTATCCTTCTAGGTTCTTTGGCTGGTAAATTGATATAAAACAGATTAATAGGAGAAAAACAAAAAACAAATGTAATTACAAATATAGGGAGCTCCATCGGAATACGAGACCCAAGGACAAGTTGGACAATTGAGGCTTATATGCCATCCTGAGCTAAGGAATGGGATAGCGGCCTGGGGCTTTCAAAGAGAGGTGGGGGGCACCTGGGTGGCTCAGTGGTTAAGCATATGCCTTTGTTGTTGTTGTTCTTTAAGATTTTATTTATTTATTCATGAGAGACACACAGAGAGAGGCAGAGACTCAGGCAGAGGCAGAAGCAGGCTCCATGCAGGGAGCTGGATGTGGGACTTGATTCCGGGTCTCCAGGATCAAGCACTGAGCCAAAGGCAGGCGCTCAACTGCTGAGCCACCCAGGCATCCCTGGCATCTGCTTTTGGCTCAGGGTCCCGGGGGGGAGTCCTGCATCAGGCTCCCCATAGGGAACCTGCTTCCACGTCTGCCTCTCTCTGTTTCTCATGAACAAATAAATAAAATCTTTAAAAAGGGGTGGGGGGTGGGGAGGAGGATAATTCACAGGACTATACGAACAGCAGATGTTTAGTAGTTAAATGTTTGCCCTGCCATATAGATGAATCGTTCAGACAACATTTATCTCTGGCAGTAACTTATTCGGGGAGAGACCCCCAGTTTAGATTCTTCATGGTAATTAGGGGAGGGGCACCTTTCTCTTGAGCCTGCAGGTCTCACTTGCCTTCAGCTCAAAACAATCCACATGCCCAAATGTTATATTTTGGGGTCACATATTCTGCTTCCCTTCACGTTCTTCCAAAAGGTACGCAAAAATTTTTTTTAAGTCATATATATTGAAATGTTGCATAAAGGAAGCTGGAGGTTGGAGAGGAATCTAGTGTACTTTAAAAAGAAAACAGAGAATCTCTTCAGGTCTAGGGGAAAGAGCACACAGTCAAGGAACTGGAGTTCTCAACTTTCATGAGCCTGGGCATCAGCACTAAAATGGGATTGGGGCGCCTGGGTGGCTGAGTCCTTAAAGCAACCGACTCTTTTCTGCTGAGGTTGTGATCTCAGGGCTGTGGGACCCAGCCCCATTCCAGTCTCTGCAATCAGCGGGGAGTCTGCTTCTCTACCTCTGCCCTTCCCACCGCATGCATGCGTGCTCTCTCTCTCTTTCTCTCTCATAAATAAATAAACAAATAAATAAATAAATAAATAAATAAATCTATCTTTAAAATGGGATTTAAAATACCTGCCTTGGGGATCATTGGGTGGCTCAGTGGTTCAGCGCCTGCCTTTGGCCCAGGGTGTGATCCTGGAGTCCAGGGATGGAGTCCCACTCGGGCTCCCGGCATGGAGCCTGCTTCTCCCTCCTCCTGTGTCTCTGCCTCTCTCTCTCTCTCATAAATAAATAAATAAATAAATAAATAAATAAATAAATAAATCTTTTTTTTTTAAATAAAATAAAATAAAATACTTGCCTTGCAGATTTCCTGCGGAGTTGTAAGCTCCAAAAACCACACAGTAAACTGGTACAGAGTAGACTTTCCAGGCCTTGGTCAAGTCAGCCTGGGTGGGATGGAGCAGAGTCAGGCAGGAAAGCAACATGGAAGATGTCTGCAGACCAGTGTAGGATTTATTTATTTATTCATGAGAGACACAGAGAGAGAGGCAGAGACAGAAGCAGGCTCCATATAGGTTAATCAAGAGGAAGAAATGAGGCCTTCACCCTAGGAGAATGGCTTGCCTGGAGACTTGGAGGTGAGAACCAGCCCGTGGCATGCCATGGTTAAAAGATCCTACTCTACAGAAATACCTGATAGCTACTTCAGAGGAATCACTGGTGGAAGCATAGGTACAGGAGTCATGAGCTGTAAGGTCCCCCCTCTTTCACTTTTTTCTTCACCTGGAGATGAGGACTCAGGACTAGATGAGGGAACAGAGGACTAGCTGAGGACCAAGCACATTGACAAGTCCTTGAACCAGGCAGAGGGACCTTCCTCTACAGACTCAACTG
Source organism: Canis lupus baileyi (assembly GCF_048164855.1). Taxonomy (NCBI): domain Eukaryota; kingdom Metazoa; phylum Chordata; class Mammalia; order Carnivora; family Canidae; genus Canis; species Canis lupus. The sequence goes on along the minus strand of NC_132872.1, from coordinate 2,151,333 downwards.
CCTCAGTGTTCATGCCTTGCTAAGGGGCAGCAAGCAATCTCAGCCCAACCCCCAGGAGCCTGTAAGGCTACTTTAACATATAAAAATCCCTTTGGAAATTTCCTTTATCTCTAAACCCTCAAGATCCATGTTGGCAATCATCCCCAAGCACATGGCCCACCGATACACACCTGAAGGGGCTCATGACTCAGGTTTGATTAGATGGTAAAAAGTGACCTTTTCCCAACAATAACCAGCTCCCTCCGGGTCCTGGAGACCTTGCTTCCAAAATCCCTTAGAGAGGACTATCGGCAAACCCCTCCCAACTGCCAGGTATAGAATCAGGCACCCCTCACAGGCGGGGGGCTGCAGCCCTTCCTGCCCACGGGTCCTGTCCCTGGGCTTTAATAAAACCACCATTCTGCACCAAAGACGTCTCAAGGTTTCTTTCTTGGTTTGGCTCCGGACCTCAGCAATATTCTACAACTTCATCATTTGGGGCCCAATGCGGGGCTTTGAGCCTTTACACCTGGACTCTGAGCTTCGAGCTTCGGTGCAGAGTGGGCGAGCACTTTCTCTTCTTCCTTTTACTCTCATTCCAGGGGCCCTTCCAGGAGCCGGGCCTTGGGGGGCCCTTCCAGGAGCCCAGTGTTGGGGGGACCCTTCCAGGAGCCCGGACTTGGGGGGCCCTTCCAGGAGCCGGCTTTGGGAGGCCCTTCCAGGAGCCGGCCTTGGGGGGCCCTTCCAGGAGCCCGGCCTTGGGGGGCCCTTCCAGGAGCCGGCTTTGGGGGGCCCTCCCAGGAGCCGGCCTTGGGGGGCCCTTCCAGGAGCCGGCTTTGGGGGACCCTTCCAGGAGCCCGGACTTGGGGGGCCCTTCCAGGAGCCGGCTTTGGGGGGCCCTTCCAGGAGCCGGCCTTGGGGGACCCTTCCAGGAGCCCAGACTTGGGGGGCCCTTCCAGGAGCCGGCTTTGGGGGGGCCCTTCCAGGAGCCGGCCTTAGGGGGCCCTCCATGCCATGGCTCAGGCTGCAGTCGTCTGGGCACGGCCACTGCGGGGAGCAGAAAGCCTGCCTGCCGTAGGGAGGTGCCCACCGGGCCGGGCTGGTAGCAATACCCCGAGCCTCGATGGCCTCTCTCTGTTCCCGTCCTTGGACAGTGCTGTCGCCCGCATAGCCGCCGGCGCCACCAGAACGGCCGCCAGCTGAGTCCCGCGTGAGGCTCCCTCCCGAGGGGTCAAGGGGACGCCCCATCCCTGGGCCTCCACTGGGGGCCGGGCCGGACCCCACCACTGAGCGCGTGGCCCGTGTCCTGGGGGAGCCCGGCACCCCGTCGGGCTCTGGCGTTTGCTGCCTCTGTCACTGTGCCCCACCGACCACTGCTACAGAGCTGGGTGACCTCCCTTTGGGGACTTCCTGGTGCTCCCAGAGGGTTCCACAGGGCTGCTCTGCCTCTAGGCCAGAGCTTCACCACCCGGCCTTCAAGGCCTGGGATTTGGGTGCATACACTGGCACCCACCGTATGCTGGCACCCACCATATGCTGGCACCCACTCATACATGGCACCCACCATATGCTGGCACCCACTGTACACTAGCACCCACCCGTATGTGGCACCCACCGTATGCTGGCACCCACTGTACACTGACACCCACCATACGTGACACTCACCTGTACGTGGCACCCACTGTATGCTGGCACCCACTGTACACTGGCACCAACCCATACATGGCACCCACCATATGCTGGCACCCACTGTACACTAGCACCCACCCGTATGTGGCACCCACCGTATGCTGGCACCCACTGTACACTGACACCCACCCATACGTGACACTCACCCGTACGTGGCACCCACTGTATGCTGGCACCCACCCGTACGTGACACTCACCCGTACGTGGCACCCACCGTATGCTGGCACCCACTGTACACTGGCACCAACCCATACATGGCACCCACCATATGCTGGCACCCACTGTACACTAGCAACCACCCATACATGGCACCCACCCGTATGTGGCACCCACCGTATGCTGGCACCCGCCCGTACGTGGCACCCACCCATACGTGGCACCCACCCATAGCCTAGGAAGCGATGTATCCGCGGGGGGGACGCAGGCCTCCCTCCCACAAAGGCCTTTACAGCCCTCTTTACGGCCGCGGTGACCTCTGCGGCTCTGAGCAGGGGACACCTCGGGTCGCCCTGACACTAGGAACCTCTGGCCGATCCTGCATGTGGGATGCCACCCGGCGGGGGGTCCTCAGAATGGACCTCTTACTCTTCTCTGGGAGCATGGGAGCTCCTCTCTTCGGTCCCCAAGGACTCTCCCCTGGGGCCCCTTTCACCCACTGGAGACCATCTGGATGGCAACATTCCGGAAAGGCCTGAGCGCTGACGCTGCCCTGGGGATCCCCCGTTAGCTCCACTCTGCAGAGGCCAGCTGGCCCCGACGTGGGCTCCTAACCTCCCTCCTGACGCTGGATAACAATGATCCAGACAGGCCTCCTCCAGGTAAACCAGGGTGTGGGAGGAAGCACAGGCCTTCCCAGACGAAGGGGACCCTGACTCGTACTCTCGCTGTGCCTCTTAACAGATGTGGGGGTTTCTCCCTTACTCATTCTGGGGGTTAATGCCAACAATCAGGGCCACCTGTGGTTAGTCTCCCTCAGGACGGGGACTTCAAGGAACATTCCCAAGCAGCTGCTGAAAGTCTCTGTTTCGGGGAGATTCCCGGTCTTCTCTGGCCTGACACGGACCGCCTCGTTCCACTTGGTGGTGGAAGGACATGGTGTTTACTCATCTGTGCAAGAGGCCGAGCTCTAGAACCAGGAACCCCTTCTCTGCCTCCTGGCTGCACTTTGCCCCTTCTGTCCGTCCCCCCCCCCACCGGGCTTCTGCACCACCTCGGGTGCAGCACACGTAACTGGCTTCTATACCATCCTTGATGCCTCTGGCACCATTGGCTCCTACCCTCTCCAACAGGGAGCAAGAGGAGCGCCCCCGGACTTAACACTGCTCACTCCAGATTTCCCCACCACAGTCACAGGTAAAAATTGACAATGGGGAACAAAGTGACTTTAAAGAGTGGGCCCAGCTGAAACATATTCAATATCTAAACTAACTTAAGTTCATTGGTTTAAGGTAGACCTGTCTTTAAATATGAAATTTTTGGGATCCCTGGGTGGCGCAGCAGTTTGGCGCCTGCCTTTGGCCCAGGGCGCAATCCTGGAGACCCGGGATCGAATCCCACATCGGGCTCCCAGTGCATGGAGCCTGCTTCTCCCTCTGCCTGTGTCTCTGCCTCTCTCTCTCTCTCTGACTATCATAAATAAATAAAAATTAAAAAAAAAATAAAAATGAAATTTTTATTTTATCAAGGTTATCTCTTGCAATTTGTTAGGAAAAAAAGATAACTTGAAATGATGGTTAGTTGTCCGTCTCAAAGTTTTTACAAGTAATTAAGACAGCTTTCAAAGTCTTTGGTGTGCTCGCTTCGGCAGCACATATACTAAAAAAGTCTTTGGTAACTTGAAACTTCTTAAAGTTTTGCTTGGATAATCACCCAGGTCTTTTCCAAATAGGATAGAGTGCTAAAGCATTGATTACTGGACCTTTGACTTCTTATTGAAGAAAAACTAAAGATATTTGTCTGTTGGTAAACATGCTCTGTGCTTAACAAATCCATAAATTTGCCATCTAAAGAGTTTGGTGTAACACTTCACAATTGGTTACTATTTAGTTTTCACTGGAGACTAAGACTTCAAAGATGGAAAAATCTGCTAAATGTAATTAAGACTGATGGAGAATAAGGGAAACAACTCTGTATGTAGAAAGGTTGGAGATATGTAAGAAAGATATAGGAATGGGAATATTATTTTTGTGAAAGGTAAAAGAAGGTAATTTTGTCCTAAATGAGACTGGTTGTTTGAGAAGAAATGGCTTGGGACAAAATCTGCATGCAAAAGGAAGAGGTCTGTGAAGGGAAATCTTTGGTTAGGAATTTTAGATGTGGTCAGGATGGACTAAGGTTGAAATGAATGGATTTTAAAAGTACACAGGTATAAGATAAAAAGTCTACTTTCTCTCTGTTCAAAAAAAACAAGTTCTCTTGAATTGTTGATCTGTCCTTGATAAGAAAATGTAAACAGTTGTTTTCTCTTTGCCTGCCCAGACAAACCAGTTTCTATGTTTTGCCTTTATCAGGTCTTTAACATCCCTAATCCTATTTAGGCATTCGCTTTAAAAGTTTCTAAGGTTTTGGGACCCCTGGGTGACTCAGCGGTTCAGCGATTGCTTCTGGCTCAGGTTGTGATCCTGGAGACCTGGGATCGAGTCCTACATGGGGCACCCTGCATGGAGCCTGCTTCTCCCTCTGCCTAGGTCTCTGTCCCCCACCCCCACCCTCGTGTCTCTCATGAATAAATAAATAAAATCTTGAAATAAATAAATAACACTTTCTAAGGTTTTAACAAACTTCCCAAGATTTGAGTTGTAAATGGAGTCTTGACTCATTAGGCCTCTTATTTGGTATGTTAAGTTATTCTGAAAATACTGTTAAGCAAATGATAAGACTTAGGTTACATTTAGGTAAATTCTATAACTATTCTAGAGATGATATGCAATTCCTAAAGTTTTAACATGTTTTCATATAACGTCATCACTTGATATTTTGATCATTGAAATGTTATAAGTCACAAATAACTTGAATTTTTCAATTGCATCATGATTATTAACCATAGCCATTTCTAAGTTTTTGTCATTTGTAATTGTTCTTATTATCTTGCAAAATGAGTTTCATCTTCAAGGAGATTCATAAAAGATCTTTAGGTATTCCATGTCTTTAAAAATCCTAAAACTGGGCAGCCTGGGTGGTTCAGCAGTTTAGCACCACCTTTAGCCCAGGGCGTGATCCTGGAGACCCAGGATCGAGTCCCGCATCGGGCTCCCTGCGTGGAGCCTGCTTCTCCCTCTGCCTGTGTCTCTGCCTCTCTCTGTGTGTGTGTGTCTCTCATGAATAAATAAATAAAATCTTTAAAAAATAATAAAAATAAATAAAATTCTAAAACTGAAATAGATAAGAATTTCCAGAACGAACTAAAGTTGCATTTAAATTAAACAATAGTAACTAAAAAAAAAATAATAAAATAAAAATAAAAAAAATAAAATAAACAATAGTAACTGGATAGTTTTGTGTCTCTTTGTTTGAACCGCTACTGGTTCTGTTTGCTCTCCCAAGTTAAAACTTTCTCTTAAGATATCTGACTTACAGAAATGTGATAGAGTATTCATTTGTAAACAAATTAAAGCATTAACTTTTCTCTCTACTTGAACCCTCTGAAATTTAAGTTATCTCAGTGAGTGCTCTTTCTTCCATGGCAATCATAGTCATTCGCATAAGTTCAAATAAGAGTCTGTTTTTGTAACAGGACACCATTGAAAATATTAGTTATTTTACCAAGGCTTTGACTGGAATGTCATGTTTGGGAGACATGCATAGACTCAGATATGACCAAGCAGCTTTAAGGAACTAAGGTTGACTTTATAAAACCTGGAGCAATAAAGCCACATGGAAATGTTGGCCTGATACCTTGCTTACAGACTGCTCAGCAGCCTCACCACGTGAGTAAAGAATGTCACTTCCTGGCAGGTGCAGGAGCCTCAGAATACTTTGGGGTCCTCATGAAGAGGAATCCGCCCAAATCTACAGGGATTGCAGGCACGTCTGAGGGCAAGTACTTGAATTGGCTTGGCTTCTGCCCTGGAGAAACTATAAAAGGTCAACCTAGAGATTCCTTATAAAAAGTTCCAGCAAAGCAGATTCTAAAAGATAAATATGATCAATCAGTATTCTTGCTGAATTTATGTAAATAATTAGGCCAAGTTGTTAAAACTGGACTTGTTTTGCAGACAGGTCAGTCCTGATGTGGCTACCTCTGATTAAAAATGAGGGTTATTGTAGAGAGAACCTATGTCACAATAACACATCTTTGCGGATGTTTAATTATAGCTCTGATCATTTTAAATGAATGATGTTTGCTTACACTAGACTACTTGAGGTAAACTTCAGAAAAATAGCTTTTCTATTTTTACACAATAGCTCAGGCATAGACAATATTCTTGTTATTTTGTGGGGATAACAGGACCCCATGGGCATATGAATATTTAAACAGTTAACAAGAAAAAAAGAGACTGATTCCCCAACAATTGTATAACCCAGCTAGCACTCTAGCCAATTCTCTGTGGCTGGGATGACAATCAGTTCCCTAAAAGCCAGAACATACCCCACTATAGGGTTAACTATGGACTTATGGAGGTAATGGATGACCCTGCTTTATGATTGGATTGGATGACACATTTAGGGATGTCGGAAATCATAGGACTGTCTTCTTTTTTTTTTTTTTTAATTTTTATTTATTTATGATAGTTACAGAGAGAGAGAGAGAGGGAGGCAGAGACACAGGCAGAGGGAGAAGCAGGCTCCATGCACCAGGAGCCTGATGTGGGATTCGATCCCGGGTCTCCAGGATCGCGCCCTAGGCCAAAGGCAGGCGCCAAACCGCTGCGCCACCCAGGGATCCCCATAGGACTGTCTTCTAATGTGACCCAATGACTATGCCACTCCAATTCGTGGCCTTGGCTTCAATAGGCCACACTGGATAGGCCACTGTACTCTGGGCTTTTTATTTTTGTTTATTTTTTTTTAATTTTATTTATTTATTCATGAGAGACAAAGAGAGAGAAGCAGAGACACAGGCAGAGGGAGAAGCAGGCTCCATGGAGGGAGCCTGACGTGGGACTCAATCCCGGGACCCCGGGGTTATGCCCTGGGCCGAAGGCAGGCGCTAAACCACTGAGCCACCCAGGGATCCCATTCTGGGCTTTTTAAAACAGTGGATGTGTTTTTATGTTTCATTGTTATGACCAACTAGCATCTATCTTTGTTCCCTCTTTGAGACCAGAGGATGTTGTTTGGAACATGGAACCTCTTAAGTACATGGTCAAAACCCTAAATGACACTCAATGTAAAACTTCTCTATTAAATACTAAAGTAGCACAAATGCATGAAGCAGTTTTACAAAATAGAATGACATTAGGTGTTTTAATGGTTGCATGAGGTAAAACTTGTGCTATCATAAAAACAATGCTATGTATACATTCCAGATGACAACAAAAATATTTCTGGGTTTCAGGGATCCCTGGGTGGCTCAGCGGTTTAGCTCCTGCCTTCGGCCCAGGGCGTGATCCCAGGGTCCTGGGATGGAGTCCCACATTGGGCTCCCTGCCTGGAGCCTGCTTCTCCCTCTGCCTGTGTCTCTGACTCTCTCTCCCTCTCTCTCTCTCTCTCTCATGAATAAATAAAAATCTTTTAAAAAATATATTTCTGGGTTTTTATCTAACATAAATACTCAAATTGGTGCTTTCAATGATCTCTCTTTAGTGATTGTTTTAAACTCCTGGAGTAGAGGAAAATTATCAAAGATCAACTGTCAAAGGTCTTCACTTTCTCATTATAATATTAACCTTAATTTTGTTATTTCTGGTGTCTCCATGCCTACTGTGAAGACTCCTTCACTGCCATAACTTCAGCTGACGGATGATCCTTTCTACTCAAGGAGGTTCATGTGTTGTCCTCTTTGAATTCAGCTGCCTTCTCCTTTTTGTAACTCCCTGATATGTTCCTCAACTGACCAATATTGACTCATAGGTAGGGACATCTTTATGCCCCTACTCAGCAGGAAGAAGCTACAGAAGATAAGACCTTCCACCTTCAACAACCTTAAAGACTTAAGGGTCAAAATTGTTCAGAGGAGAAATGATGAGGGAACAGAGGACTAGCTGAGGATCAAGCACATTGACAAGTCCTTGAACCAGGCAGAGGAATCTTCCTCTACAGACTCAACTGCCTCAGTGTTCATGCCTTGCTAAGGGGCAGCAGGCAATCTCAGCCCAACCCCCAGGAGCCTGTAAGGCTACTTTAACATTTAAAAATCCCTTTGGAAATGTCCTTTATCTCTAAACCCTCAAGATCCATGTTGGCAATCATCCCCAAGCACATGGCCCACCGATACACACCTGAAGGGGCTCATGACTCAGGTTTGATTAGACGGTAAAAAGTGACCTTTTCCCAACAATAACCAGCTCCCTCCGGGTCCTGGAGACCTTGCTTCCAAAATCCCTTAGAGAGGACTATCCGCAAACCCCTTCCAACTGCCAGGTATAGAATCAGGCACCCCTCACAGGCCGGGGGCTGCAGCCCTCCCTGCCCATGGGTCCTGTCCCTGGGCTTTAATAAAACCACCATTCTGCACCAAAGACGTCTCAAGATTTCTTTCTTGGTCGTTGGCTCCAGACCTTACCAATATTCCAAAACTTCATCAAAAGCAGAAGTTTTGCTATTCGGTGAAGGAGAAGTTGCAGGAACAAACAAACCAGAAAAGCCACTGACTTAGTGAAAAAGCATCCCAGCCTAGAAGTCAGCAACTGGCCTCAGAGCAGTTACCAGTTGTGATGCAGAAACATGGGCTTAATGGCTCCATGCCTCTTTTTCCCCATTGGCCAAATGGAAATAACACTCCCTTTATTTCCTTCACCAGTGAATGAAAAAGTAGGAAAGTTCTTTAAACCACACAGTTATACAAATATAAGGTGCTGCTAGTTCAGAGCCCAAGCCAAGTGAGTAAATGTGGCCAGAGCAGGAGAAGAAGCCTGGAAACGGTAAAGTTCTAAATTAACTATTGCTTAAGAAAAGGAAACAGTCTTCAACGGCTTTCAATACCCTGATTCCAGGGGAGGGGGGGAATGACTCATTACTGATAATGGCTGAGAATAAAAGGTAATTAATTGCTGTCATTATTAACATTTACTGTAGTGTGGTGTTCAGGCAAGGACAGGTAGACAGATCTGAAACAAATCTGTATCCCTGAAAAGACAACATAGCTGGGGAAACAGAATTTATACTTAAATAAATTAATTTAACAGATAACAAGGATGCAAATGTTGAATACAAGCAAATATAAAAAGCAAACCGGGGTCTGTGATAGCTGAATGTCCAGAACTGAAAAGATCTGTAAGGCTTAGGCGTGTCCACCAGGGCACACCTGTGGTTCTCTAAATCCTGTTCCAAATTATAGGCCTATTTAGATTCTAGTTAATCTTTTGCTTAACTGTTTTCTAATAATCTGTTTTTAATGTAAGAGGACAATTGCTTGAAAACACATTCTCCTCTCTAACTCAGTCACAGATGCAAGAGAGAACTCAGGCTGCTCGGCCCATAAGATGAAAGTCAAAATTTATCACCCCTCTTACCTTAGTTACAGACCAGGATCCTAGGAAGGAAAATAAAAGGGGGCAAGTAGGGGAAGGGCAGGGAGACATTGTAAACCCAAACATGCAAGATGATGCAAACCGGAGGTGGGAGGTTTTTAGTTTTAGTATTTTGTTCCTCACATTCAGAAACATTGATCTGCTTATGTCATGTGTATTTTGTCACAATTAAAAAAAAAAAAAAAACATCAATATGCCAACTCAGTAATAGAGGATCCAAAATCATATGCTCTTTCTGGGGTCCTATCTATGTTCCAAATGCTAAGTGGAGCCTCTTAGGGCCAAATATTTTTGATGGCACTTGATGGTAAAACATCCATTTTACGTCACGACTCAGTATATGTGTGTGTGTGTATGTGGATATGTGTGTGTTCACATGAAACAAGTTGCATAAAATAATATTTTTGCTATGTGCGAAACACTGGAATTTTCCATTTAATTTTTAAAATGCTGATTTCAGCCTATTAAATTGATTTCTCAATGGTCTGTGACCTCTGTTTGAAAACCGCAGTCGGAGGCCATCTCCCGTCTCAGAGCACAAGTCTTGTTAGTGAACAGGACAAATGACTTGCTCAAAGTTAAATTTCAACTCCCAAGGTTTCTCCCTGTTACTTTGCCCAATGTTTCAACTTTCTACCACTCTATACTTCAGCAAATATTGATTGAGGTTTTATGAGTTGGGAGGCAGAGTTAGAAAACACAGATAAAGTGTTTTCAAATGCTTTCAAATTCAGGCACACATTCTGGTCAATCACGGCGGAGCTCTGCTGCCGCATAGTAGGTCTTCATGGCAACCCCTGCAGAAGCCAGTCTAGCCGATGTTGAACACTGACCACCCTTCCTATTTGACAAACCGTATCCTTTTCCGTTACCTTGGACTCCTAAGCCTAGGGCGATCACTTTAGGACCAGAATCATAAAATTAAAATGTGGGCCTCTGCACATTGAAACAGGATGCATTCCAGAGAATGGAGGTGGACTGTCAGTTCACATATTTGAGGTTGGTACTATTTTCCATTTTCTTTTGCATTCCTTTTTTTTTTTTCCTTTAAAAATGTACTTGGGAACCTTCAGTTTCCTGTCCTAATACTGCTGACTAAATTATTCCTTGTTTTCCCCCTTTCTTGTACTAAAGGGAAGCTTACACAGGAGAACATAGAACAAGAGCAATATCCAGATTAATATGGAAGAGTTTGCTCCTATTTTCTAGCAAGTGACAAAAGTTACTTGGGGCAAGGAAAGAAGCATAATTAATTTTTAAATTGATTATAAGGATGCTTATGCCAATGAGTAGAGTTTATGCCAATGAGTTGGAGTTTTGAGCAGGATATGAGATTCTATTTAGTTTCATTTGGACGAAGTAGGACTGAGTTTGGAAGGAACTTGAAGTCCTATGCCATCCCTGGCCTATGATAGATGTTCAGTAAATTTGTGTTGAAATCACTGAGTAAAATCCCTATACTTCATCTTCTCAAGTGCTTATCTAGCTTCTCCTTAACCTTTCCAATGAAAGCAAATCTATTGCTTTCCAAAGCAAAGAGCTTTGAATAGTTCAGATGGTTAGAAAGCTTTTCCTTAAAAAATAAATAAACAAATAAATAAATAATAAAAAGAAAGCTTTTCCTTGTATTAAACTGAATTCTCTCTCTCTCTCTCCTTTAGAAATTCGTTATTGCTTGAAGACTGCACCCATGTCCACACCTATCTTCTCTTCTGTGGCTAAATATTCTATTGCCATCTAAGGACTCTCACAAGACACAATTCCACATCTCCCCACCCACTGGCCACTTTTGGAAGCATGGTTTGACCAATCTAGGTGGAACAGGGTCATATTTCTCTGTTCTAGAGGCTACAGCCTTTACTTTTTTTTTTTTTTTTTTTTTTGGCTACAGCCTTTACAAATGTCATCTGTTCCACCAACCCATTCACTACCCTAATGGTAACTACACATTGGCAGCTCACATGGAGGTTTCGACAGGGTTCAACAGGAACGGATTGGCCCTTGGAGCACAGAGACCTGAGTTCAAGATCTAGTTTTGCCATGTACTAGCTAATTGTACTAGTAGGTCATATTTCCCTCATTTCCATGGATAATGTGATATCCAGATATTTTTGCAGTCTGATACATGGTACATAGACTGTATGTCCCAGTTTATCACCAGTCCAGCCAGCTCATGGTGGAAAAGAGTCTGGCCTACTTGGCTGGGAACACCCTTGCTGTTAGCACCGGATGATAACACAACGGTAAGGAGCAGGATTTCTTGAGCGTCTACTGGGTGCTGGGAACGATTCTAATCCTTTTACAGTGTTAGTTCCTGTGATCCTCATAACAATCCTTAAAGATAAGAATTCATGTTATCCCCATTTCTCAGGTATGAAAATTGGCATTGTACAGAAGTTAAAGGATCTGCCCCAGATCATATGGCTAATGAGTGGTGATAACCAGAATTCAAACCTAGGCAATCTAGCTTCCAAATTCAGCCCTAAACAACTCCACTCTGCTATCTCTTTACAAATCTACTCATGGCACAGACTGACTTACCCATGGCATTCTCTCTAAGATAGAATCTTTATTAAAGAGCTTCAGAGGGGCAGCTCGAGTGGCTCAGTGGTTGGGCACCTACCTTCGGCCCAGGGCATTATCCTGGATCCCGTCGGGCTCCCTGCATGGAGCCTGCTTCTCCCTCTGTCTGTGTCTCTGCCTGTCTCTCTCTCTCTTTCTCTCTCTCTCTCTCTGTCTCTCATGAATAAATAAATAAAATCTCAAAAAAAAAAAAAAAAAAAAAAAGAGCTTCAGAGACTATCCAAATAGGACAACTTGAGAAGATTCAGTTTGGGAGAGGATCAATTTATTTTTCATTTCAGCTTTAATTGCATTTCAGAATTTGGATTCCTATTCATGTTGAGGAAGAAATCTCAGATAATCCTAAATACAAGATTTCGTAGTATAACTGATGCTCCAGACATCTACGTACATGTTTAACAGAATTGCAGTGTGCTCAGATTGTCCTTCTAAGATCCTGGTTTCTTTAAATTCTCCCAATATACACTACCTTTGATAAGGAGAGTTATTGAATTAAAAGAGTTCTGTTAACTTTGTTTCCAAAATATCAGTGAGTCAGTTTAGTTTTTCTTATTTACATCTTCCTCCTTTCAACATCTGTAGTTTGCAATTCTTTCACTTGTGTCTGAGTTTCTCTTCCTCTATGGAGTACATCTGGCATCTTAAACAGTAATACTTGGGATAAACTGTATGCCATGTGGCCAAACATTGCCTAAATCGAGGACTTTTTTTTTTAAAGGCTAAAAAGAGATTTTTGAAATAACATCATGGCATGCTGAGTGGCTGCTGACATAAACAGGGAAAATGAACTTATATGTAAAGAAAGCACTGGTAAACAATTAAATCTAAATCCCAAGTCAGCAAATCCCATGTTCAGGAAAAATGCCATATCATCAGAAACTTCTTGATTTCTGCTTAATATACACAAGTAGACAAACATTCCCTCGGTTTGGAAAATGATTCTGCCAAAATTTTTATTTCTCACATATGTGGAAATGTGGTCAAGGAGGCAACCTTTTGGTGGTTACAATGAAGGATAGTCGGGTGGGGACAAGAGGCACACACCCGCCCCCTCCCTGTCCTAGGAGGAAATTACCCTCAGAAGGAAAAAGACCCCATCCTGTTATTCTAGGCTTTACTCAGTGCCCCAGCTTTTAGTCTTCCTACAGTGAGGACTTACAACTTGATCACAGAAAGGAAGGGAATGGCCTTGGGTGTCCTAACCCAGGCCCAGGGCCCAGCTCAACAGCCGGTGGAATATTTAAACAAAGAGTTTGGGATGCCTGGGTAGCTCAGTGGTTGAGCATCTGCCTTCAGCTCAGGTAGTGATCCCAGGAACCTGGGATGGAGTTCCGCATCAGGCTCCCCACAGGCAGCCTGCTTCTCCCTCTGCCTGTGTCTCTGCCTCTCTCTGTGTCTCTCATGAATAAATAAATAAAAACTTAAAAAATAAATAAACAAAGTGCTTGATCTGGTGACCTGCTGGCATGAGGCTACAAAACACACCACCCTGGAAGGAGCCCCCCTCCCTCCCACTCCGTGATTAGTAAATGACAAAAACCTGATTGAATGACAGGCACATGGAGGGTTAATCAGATTAAAACAGCCCACACCAAAGATCCCATAAAAACCCCTAGATTTAAACGCCAAACTGACTACCCTCTCGGGTCCCCTCCCTCGTCGGGATATTTGTACTGTATCCCCCAATAAATTTTGCCTTGCTGCCCGCCACTCTTCATCAGGTCGTCTCTTCATTCTTCGAAGAGGAGTGACCAAGAACCGTGGGCACTAAAGGAAAAGACATCCTACAATGGTTACACCTATGAGGGCTGGTCTACCTTCCCCCAATTCATCTCACAGTCTCCTAAATGCTAGGGAAGCTGTGTCCCAGAGCCACGGTTCCAGAGCTAGAGTTCCTGTATGTCTCTCAGTCTACTGACGTTCACTGAGCCCAGACCCTGTCCAGGTGCTGGGCCGTGTCACCGAGTCTTAGCCTCCCAATGATCCTGTGAAATAGACACCATATCCGTTTTATAGGTGGGCTGGTGGAAGTGCAAAGAATACAAGGCAATTGGTTTCAAGGGCCACAAATTTTATTATTATTTTTTAAGATTTTATTTTTAAGTAATCTCTACATACAACGCGGGGCTCAAGCTCACAACCCCTAGATCAAGGGTCACATGCTCTATAAAAAAATAAAAAATAAATTTAAAAAACGGTCACATGCTCTACTGACTGAACCAGCCAGGTGCCCCAAAGCACCACAATGTTTAAATGGCATAGCCTAGCTAGAGATCTTTGAGGTCTTCTATCTTAAAACCACCGGGCAGCCCGGGTGGCTCAGCGGTTTAGCACCTGCCTTCGGCCCAGGGCCTGATCCTGGAGACCTGGGATCAAGTCCCATATCATTGGGCTCCCTGCAAGGAGCCTGCTTCTCTCCTGTGTCTCTGCCCCTCTCTCTCTCTGCCTCTCATGAATAAATAAATAAAATCTTAACAAAAAAAACCAACCTATCATTACATCTCAGGTTGTCCAGCAGGCAGACAGTTGAAGTTTATGCCCAGAGCAGAATAATTTACTGCCGGGCTCCAGCCTGGGCCTTATACCCATACCCATTTTCGGAAAGTTTGAGTCCAGTTTATAATTGAATTTGATGTTACTGGCACAACATAAAAGACCCCAAACACAAAGACAAGCTCACTAGGTGCAGCGTGCCTGGGGTAACTATCTCTCAGGAGACTTTCTAGAAGTAATCTATGCTAGAGTGAGATTTTGAATTTTCTTAAATCATGACATGAAGGTCCACAGCCCACAAAGCAGCCAAGCTAAAATGTAGTTATGACAAACCACCTCCAAACTTTATAAGACTGCTGCCTCTGAAACTGGATTCAAAGAAGCATTTGAAGGGACCCACCGGCTTGTGTAATAATAAGGTCTAACACGGGACTGGAAGGTAAGCAGGGCCGCTGGAGAGTTCCAGAGGGAAAGAGAAGCCACGGAATGAGAGGCATTCCTGCTGAGCCCAGGGCTGTCTGCATTTCTGGTGGGGATCCAAGGTCCTGCCTTGATTTTATTAAGGGAAAGGCGGGTTCCCTGCAGGTGCTGAAATGAATCAAACTGGAGTGAATTTTGAGATCCATGCGGAGCCTACACTCTAGCCTTGAGTGCTTTCAAGTCTCCTGAGCATCTATTAAAATGCAGACTCTGGCTCAGAAGGTCCCCATGGGGCCCTGCGACTTGACGGTGCATTTCTAACAAGCTCCCTGGGGATGCCCGGGCTGCTGGGCTTTAGAGCACGTTTGAGTAGGTTGGAGAGGAAAGAGAGGTTTTTGTTAACAGCTCCTCCAGCACACCCCGCAGGCAGGCAGGTTGCGCTGTGTGGCCAACTGGCTTGAAAGTGGTTTCTGCTTGGCAGCTATTTTTCTGTGACTGTAGTGGCCTATATTTTACAGAGCTTGTCAGTGGCCAAAGGCAATTCTGGGGCTCTCACAGCCTAAATAAAATAGCCCTTAAGACCATTCCGCTCCTTTGCTGGGACTCCACAGATTGCCAGACAACCCACTCATCCTAATTATTGAGCAGACACTAGGCTCCAGTATGAAGAGTCAACCCTGACAGCAGTTCGCTGGCTCTACACAAATTAATCGATAGGCCCCGTGAATCAGTGTTTTGTGCCCTTGGGTAGCAGATTTCCTCATGACCATAGGTGAACTGATAACATGGAGTTTCTGAAACTGAATTAGGGGAATGACCTCCTGTGAGCTTCACTGAGTACTCCAGGGAAGAGCAGCTGGAGAGCCAGTCCCCGCAGACTGCCCAGGGAGCCTCCCCGCCCGCAGACCCAGCCAGGGCTGGAGCAAGGGTAGGGTTTTTTTTTTTTTAAATGATCCAACACCACCATCAATCCCTCTCCTTCAAACAAAACAAACAAAAACTCTTACTGAGAAACCAAAAGGAAGCAAATATTAAATCACTCCTCCCTGCCCCACTCCGACCCGTTCACACACTCACAAGAAATGGAGCAGACCACAAAGTATGCATTTGGCAACCTAATTTTGGAGTCTAGTTAAAGGTTGGCCGAGTAGGGCACCAGCCTTGACCTGCCTCCTTTTCTTCACCTCTCTGAGTAGGAAAGAGGAAGGTGGCTTCTGACCAGGGCACTCATACTTGGAACTGCAGATGGCTGGGCCTGGCACGGCGCAGGGGCATTGTTGGTCCTTGCCTGGGAACTTGCTCTCAAGACTAGCCTTTCTGCCCGGGGTAGCCTAGACCTAAGGCGGCGCAGGCCCACCAGGCCCCTCAGATGCCGAGCCCGCAGACACCGCTTCAGCCTGTCTGGAATCTCGGTGCAGCCAGCTCCTGGGAGGCCGCCCTTGCCCTGACCCACTTCTCTCTGGCGTCACAGCCCCAACCCAGCATTCCTCCTGGGTGCCGGGAGGCACTGATCTGGGCTCCTCTGCATGGTATCAGCTCCGTCTGCAAGAGAGACTGTGTTGTCTTGTCCTGTGTCTAAGCCTGAGCCTGCTCTGGGGCCATCTGTCTGGTCCTTATTCCCTGTCTGGAGGATGCTTCTGGTTTCCACGTGGTCACAGAATAGAACCAGTCTGTGAAGGAGTGAGCCTTTATGGTTCCTGTTCCCGTTCATCTCCTCCTATTGATGACGTATTTAATGAATGTTTATGGAGGATGTGCTGTGGGCCAGGCCCTGTGCAGAGCCCCGGGGACAAACAGATGCCTCAGAATGCCTCCCTGGAGCTCCCGCTGGTCACTTACCCGTCTCCCAGAGCCTATTATTGCATTTCTACAGCATTAAAGCCTTTGAAACATTACAAGAAGCATCCTTGTTTCCTGTTTGGTTATCACTTAAAACAGACCAATGGCCATTACAATGGATCTATAGCAGTGCTTCATTGTTATCTAATTTCTTCTTCTTTTTTTTTAAAGATTTTATTTATTTATTCATGAGAGACACAGAGAGAGGCCGTGACACAGGCAGAGGGAGAAGTAGGCTCCCTGTGGCGAGCCCAATGTGGGGACTGGATCCCAGGAGCCTAAGGCTTGTGCTCAACCACTGAGCCACCCAGGTGCCCCTCATTATCTAATTTCTAAGAGGTCTTATAAAAACAAGCTGGTCAATAGATATGCAAATGTTGTGAATTGCCTGAGAGAAGGTGTGTGATGAGTTGAAAGTCGGGTACCCACACTCTCCCACCTGGGTCTCTGCAATGAGGGTCCTTCTGCCCACTGTACAAATACCAGTTTGTGTCCCCTCTAAGTTCCAGATCTTTATTCCCACGTGCCCAAGGACACCTCTGCCTGGATAACCCCCTCAAATTCAACCTGTCCCATAGAGAACCCGGCATCCTCCACCCCAAAGCTGGTGCCCCTGCCTCCTGTCTTCCCTGCTCTGGGACACTCACTGGGTTTTACAGATTTGGGAGACGTCCTGACAGTTGTGGGGATTCTCCCCCGAGCCACCTGATGGGTGCTCCATAAATGTTTATGGGTGGAGCTTTGGCATCTGTCTGTTCCTGAGCTCAAACAAAGCCAGCTTGTTCATCAGATAACTTTTCCAAACCAGTTGGCCTGAAGAAGAGATGATCACCAAGTGGGTGCTGCAGGTGACTCGCACAGAATGGATTCTCGAATCTCGTCTTTGTTTTTGTTCTTCCTCAGAGCTCACTCTTGAGAGAGTTTCAAGTTTCCCCAAGAAAGGAAAGGAGATACTGACACATCCCGCTTCGAGATCTCAGCCTGTCATCCCAAATCCCTGTCCCCGAGGGAGAGAGCAAGGGTCTCACCGTGGCCAGGGGCCACGATACGTGGCCTGTGTTCAGAGAGGGTTTCTCTCAGCCGAGCACCAGGGTAAGCTGTGTGTGGAGGCCGAGACACACTAAACAGAACTGTGTCTCTGGAAGTATGTTGATGTGTACCTTAGTGTGTAGAAAACAGTCAAGAGGGAGACACACCACACTACCACCACACTACCAGACACACACTTCTACCAATAATAGGGGAAACTGAGAGTGGAAGCTATTCAGGAACACTGTACTGTACTGTCTTTACCATGTTTCTATGAATCTAAAACTGTCCTAAAAAATAAAGTCTAGGGGGATCCCTGCGTGGCACAGCGGTTTGGCGCCTGCCTTTGGCCCAGGGCGCGATCCTGGAGACCTGGGATCAAATCCCACGTCCGGCTCCCAGTGTGCATGGAGCCTGCTTCTCCCTCTGCCTGTGTCTCTGCCTCTCTCTTTCTCTCTCTCTCTCTCTCTCTCTGTGTGTGTGTGACTATCATAAATAAATAAAAATTTAAAAAAAAAAGTCTAGGGTTGCCTGGGTGGCTCAGTTGGTGAAGCGTTGACTCTGGGCCTCAGCTTGGGTCTTTTTTTTTTTTTTTTTAAAGATTTTATTTATTTATCTGAGAGAGCAAGAGAACAAGGTGGGGGGGGAGGACAGAGGAAGAAGCAGACTCCCCACTGAGCAGGGAGCCTGATGTGGGGCTCCATCCCAAGACCCTTGAGATCATGGCCTGAGCTAAAGGCAGACACTTAACCCATTGAGCCACCCAGGTGCCCTGGGGTCTCAGTTTGGGTCCTGACAGGGTTATGAATTCAAGCTCTGCATTGTGCTCTATGCTGGGCATGAAGCATAGTATGAATGAATGAATGAATGAATGAATGAATGAATAAATAAAGTCTATTTGAAAAGGAACAAGATTAGGGAAAAAAAAAAAAAAAAACAAATGAAAAAGCAGACTGTGGGCAGCCCGGGTGGCTCAGCGGTTTAGCACCTGCCTTTGGCCCAGGTTGTGATCCTGGAGTCCCGGGATCGAGTCCCATATCAGGCTCCCTGCATGGAGCCTGCTTTTCCCTCTGCCTGTATCTCTCTGTCTCTCAAGAATAAATTAAGTCTTAAAAAAAAAAAAAAGAAGAAAAGAAAAAGCAGACTGTTAGAAGTTCAGAAGTTGCATAATAAATGCAAAAGCTGCAACTCAAGGCAAAATGTGCTTGCCAGGGAGCTATTGACAAAGACTAGTGGGGGTCAGGGAGATTGGCTACACACATCCAGGAGAGCTCCTGGAAGAAATGAGGCCTGGGGAATCCAGAAGGTTCCATCTGGGCAGACTGAGCACTTTGATATCCCCCTGCCTAAGCATAGAACGTGTTCAAGAGCCCACAGAAAAAAAGAAGGTACCTTGGAACCAAACAAACCCGGAGTGGAATCTCAACTTAAGCTAAATGTCTTAGAGATATTTATCTCTAAAGTATCTTTAAATTCTCTAAACCTCTAAATCATCTTTTATCTGTAAAATGTGAGTAACGGTGCTCACCGTACAGGTTTGCATGAAATAATGAAGTGCAGTGTTTAGGACAGGTGTGGGCACCTATTAGTGTGTTAGCTGTTGCGGATGCTGCTGTCAAAACTTCAGGTCTCAATGATTCCTAGACTAACTGAAGCCCCGGGTTCTTCTCTCCAAGCTTCTCACTCTCAGCTTCCACTCAGGTCAGACCCCAGTTGTTCTCCCCTCCTGACTTTCTAGACTGACTTCCTGTCTCTTTCTTCTTCTCTACCCTGGTTCAAGCACAGGGGCCTCTCCACCAGGCGGATCACCCACCCCTGCCATGGGCTCCTTCCTTGTTCCCCAGATAAGTTCTTATTCTTTTCATCTCTCCCATCACTGGTCATCCTGACCCCCTTTCCCCAAACTTGTCCTAGTACCTTTCAGTCCCACTGAGTGCCACTAAAGCTAGGACTCCCCATGCCATATTTATTTGCCCCTGTATTTAAGATACATCTCTAATTGGAATTCAAATATAATAAAAAAGGGACCAATTTACCCTAAGACATTCAACCCAAATGTATACTTTTTCTCCTATAAGCAGCCAAATCAAAAGGGATAGCTAAGGCATTTTTTTAAATAGACATATATTATCTGTAGTTCCCTATAGCATTGAACTATCAGGATTATTGGGAAAGGGTGCAAAATATACATGGCCTGGGGGAAATCTCACACAAGAGATTGAGATTATCAGTTCAGTGAGGAAGGAACTTTTCTCCTCTCTGACTATAGCCCTTTACTGTTAACAGAATGAGATGTCCTTGGACATCTGGTGTTTATAAGGTTAGCCATTGGCTGAGAGATTGATAAAATGAATTAAAGGGTCCATACCTCCCAAGCACAGTTTTTGATCCATCAAAGCAGCAAAGAGCAAGATTAATAGAGGGCCATAAATTTAAATTTGGAGACTTTTTAGCTGAAAAGTCCTCTGTCATAATGTGTAAGAATTTTCATTTGTTGCTGGTGGGAATACAAAATGGTAGAGCCGCTCTGGAAGACAGATTGGCAGTTTCTTATAAAGTTAAAAATAGTCTTTCTTGCTATTCAATCCAGCAGTCACACTCATAGGCATTTATTAAACAGCTTTGAAAACTTATGTACACAAAAATCTACACATGAATGTTTAGAGCAGATTTATTCATGATCTGCAATAACTGGAACAACCAAGATAGTCCTCAAAAGGTGAAAGTATGGGAAAAAAAAAAAAACTATGGTACATCCATACAATAGAATACCACTCAGCAATAAAAAGGAATGAGCTATTGATTCCTGCAACAACATAGAAAATATTGCTAAATGAAATGCATATTGCTAAGTGAACAGAGCCAATCTTCAAAGGCGATTCCATTTCTAAAACTTTCTGAAAAATGTAAAAGTATAGAACTATAAAATATAACAGTAGTTGCTAAGGGTTTGGGGGGTGTAGAAGGTTGAAGAGGTGAACTGTGTTTTAGGACAACAAAACTATTCTGTATGTTACATAAGACTAGGCATTTTTCAAATAAATATATTTATTCATCAGAGACACAGAGAAAGAGGCAGAGACACAGGCAGAGGGAGAAGCAGGCTCCATGCAGGGAGCCCGATGTGGGACTCGATCCCAGGACTCCAGATCACACCCTGAGCCAAAGGCGGATGCTCAACTGCTGAGCCACCCAGACATCCCAAATAAAATAAAATAAAATAAAAAATTCCCATAAATAAAAGCTCAGGCCTAGATAGCTTCACAGGTAAATTATAACAAATATTTAAAGAATGAATAGCAATTCTTTACAAACTCTTCCAAAAAATAAAAGTGGAGGAACACCTTCCAACTCACTCTATGAGGTTAGTCTTACCCTGATACCAGAATCAAAGACTTTACAAGAAAAAAACAGAGCAATGTCTCTTATGAATATAGATGTACAAATTCTCAACAAAATACTTGAAAACTGAAACCAGCAACATGTGAAAAGGACTCTACACTATGACCAAGCAGGATTTTTCCCAGGAGTGCAAGCTTGGTTTAACATCTAAAAATCGGTGAATATTATATACCATAATGATAGCATAAAGGACCAAACCCACATGATCATCTCAATAGACATAGAAAAAGCATTTGGCAAAATCCAGCCCTTTCATTATAAAAACACTCAAAAAAACAAAAAGAAACTACCTCAACCTGATAAAGAACATTTACAAAAAACCCACAGCTAACATCATACGTAGTGGAAAGATGCTGAATGCTTTCCCCTAAGATCAGAAACAAGACAAAGATGCCCATTCTCACTACTTCTATTCAACATAATGCAACGAGGCAAGAAAAAAGTAATAAATAAAAAGTACCCAGATTGGAAAGGAAGAAGTGAAACTATGTCTATTTGCAGATAACATTTTGTCTGTAGAAAATCCTAATGAATTCACTAAAAAACTATTAGTATTTTTTTTTTTTTAAATTTTTATTTATTTGTGATAGTCACAGAGAGAGAGAGAGAATGAGGCAGAGACACAGGCAGAGGGAGAAGCAGGCTCCATGCACCGGGAGCCCGATGTGGGATTCGATCCCGGGTCTCCAGGATCGCGCCCTGGGCCAAAGGCAGGCACCAAACCGCTGCGCCACCCAGGGATCCCAAACTATTAGTATTTACACGTATATTTCTTAGTTCTGTCCACTGAGAGGGCCCAGAAGCAAGAACACGCAGGTACAATGAGCATCCCCAGTGCCCAGATCTTGGTTTCTAATACCATTCCTCAATAGAAAGAAAGTAGGCTTCTTGTGGAAATGTCTGGGGAGGGAATATACGACATAAATAGAGAGCGTTTTCTAGTGCGGAAAGTAAGGTAGTGCTCAAAGAAAACCTATAAGGATATGTCCATGGCACAGGAGCCAACTGAAGGAGCTTCCAAGAGCCAAAATTGGAACAATGTTAGCAACAAAACAAATAGCATAATACTGGATTATAACTCAAAGTATAAAATACATATCCATGAGATGCCTGGGTGCCTCAGCAGTGGAGAGTTTGCCTTTGGTTCAGGCGTGATCCTGGGGTCCCAGGATCGAGTCCCATATCGGGCTCCCCACATGGAGCCTGCTTCTCCCTCTGCCTGTGTCTCTGCCTCTCTCTGTGTCTCTCATGAATAAATGAATAAAATCTTTTAAAAAAATAAATATCCATGAGATCCTATTACTGAAATCAATAAATTATTGACTAAATAAATAAGTAGAAAAAAGTCAAATCTCCTATACAGAAGAATTCCAAACAATATGTAGATGGTATTTCATTAAGGAATTGGAGATTGACTTCCTACCCTTAAAGTATTGGCTGTGCATAGTGACCTTTTTCAAAAGAATATGGTATGGGGTTGGGGGAGGAAACTTTACAAATAGTACCTCAACTAGGTGATCAAGGTCAATACCCACAGTGATAAGTCATGTTGATACTACCATTGATATGTGTGATAAGATGGCTCTTTACTTCTGTGGTTATCCTTCCCCAAACCCATTACCCCAGTCTAATGATGAGGAAAATATCAGATGAATCCCAATTGAAAGAAAGACATTCTACAAGATACTTAACCAGGACTTCTCAATACTATTAAGTCCACCAAAACCAAGAAAAGTCTCAGAAACTCTTATATTCTAGAGGAGTCTAACAAGACATGATCTTCGCATGTAATGTGGTCTCCTGGATGACATCCTAAAACAGAAACGAAACATAAGTAAAAACAAAGAAATCCAAAATCAGTATGGACTTCAAGTAAGAGCAATGTGTTGGGGTGTCTGGCTGGTTCAGTTGGTAGAACAGCAGACTCTTGATCTTGGGGTTGTGAATTCAAGAGTCATGTAGGGCATAAAGCTTATTTATAAAAAATAATTTATCTATGTTCAATAGTTTGATAAATGGTTTCTTTATGTACCACAATGTACCACAGCAATGTAAGATAACAGTAGGAAAGACTGGGTGTGAGGCATATGGCAAGTCCCTGTATTATCCTTGTAACTTTCCTGTAAACCAAAAAACATTTTAAAGTAAAAAGTTTATTAAAAAAATATATATGGGGGCGCCTGGGTGGCTCAGTTGGTTAAGCAGCTGCCTTTGGCTCAGGTCATGATTCTGGGGTCCTGGGATCGAGCCCTTCATTGTGCTCCCTGCTCAGTGCAGAGCCTGCTTCTCCCTCTTCCTCTGCAGCTCCCTCTGCTTGTGGTCTCTCTCTGTCTCTCTGACAGATAAATAAATAAAGTCTCTCTCTCTCTCTCTATATATATATATATATATGTATGTATGTATATATACATATATATATGGATGAAGGGGGCAAAAGGTATAAACTTCTAGTTATAAAATAAGTAAGTTCTGGGGACATAATGTGCAGCATGATGACTATAGTTAATAATAATAATTGAGGGATCCCTGGGTGGCGCAGCGGTTTGGCGCCTGCCTTTGGCCCAGGGCGCGGTCCTGGAGACCCGGGATCGAATCCCACGTCGGGCTCCCGGTGCATGGAGCCTGCTTCTCCCTCTGCCTGTGTCTCTGCCTCTCTCTCTCTCTCACTGTGTGCCTATCATAAATAAATAAAAATTAAAAAAAAAAAAATAATAATAATAATTGAAAGTTGCTAAAAGATACACACATATACACATAGTTGTTGGTAAGGAATAGAAGAAAAAACTACCAAAAAGTTAATAGATAATTTTTGAAACTTTTCTTTTTCATTAAATGTTCCTTAATGAATATGTATTACTTTGACCATTAAAAAAAAAAACCTGTCATTTTCTCCCCAGCTTTGAGATATAGCTAGCTGACAATTCAAAATTGTATATATTTAAGGAGTACAGTTTGATATACATGTGCAGTGAAATCATTACCATGATTAAGCTACTTAATGTATCTCTCTCCTCCCATAGTTAGCAATTTCTTCTTCTTTTTTTTTTTTTTTTAGATTTTATTTATTTATTCATGAGAGACACAGAGAGAGAGGCAGAGACACAGGCAGAGGGAGACACAGGCTCCCTGCGGGGAGCCCGATGAGGGACTCCGGGTCACGACCTGAGCCGAAGGCAGGTGCCCACCCACTGAGCCCCCCAGGCGTCCCCCCCCCCTCCATTTTCTTCTTGTGGTGAGAATGGTCAAGATCTACCCTCTCAGCAAATCTCAAGCATATAAAACATTCTTATTACTCATAGTCATATTGTTGTACATAAGCTCTCCAGGGGTTATTCATATTGCAGAACTGAAATTCTGTATCCCTTGACCAACGTCTTCCTGTTTCCCTCCTCCATCACATTTTTTTAACCATGAAAAAAGAAAATGATTATTTACTTAAAAATAAACCCTGGCTTTCTCACGTCTATATTATGTCCACTTTTATTACATAATAAGAAGAACACCTCTCTCTCATGCCGATCACAGTGCAGATAATAGATTCCTGCAAATAGCTGATTCATGCTGAGCACATACAATGTGTGCTGCGCTGCGCGTACATTGTGTCAGTCAATTCTCAAAACAAGCCGATGAGGTGGGCCCTTATGTAATCTTCATGCCCATTGTACAGCTGGGAAAACTTAGAGTGGTTAGGAATTTGCCCAATTAGTCAGATGTACAGCTAGAATTTGAATCCAGGTTGACTGACTCCAAAGCCCACACTGGCCTGGCCTAGGATGTAGCACATGTGCTGAGGGCTGCCTGGTTGGCTAATACTCAATATTTGGGGGGCTTTCTGGTCCCCCCACCCCCGCCCCACAGCCCAACCACTGCCGAGCCTTGGGGCTGGAGTGGAGCCTTGCCTTCCCTCCTCAGCAGAAGGCCCCCTTCTTCCAAAGAGAGAGTGGGGAAGACAGGGTCTCTGAACAATAGTCACGTCTGGGGGTGGCGCTCCCTGGACTTGTGCAACTTGTAGGTTTGGTGGTTGGTAGCACCGTCTGTGAGAAGGGACTGAGGCCTCCAGCGAGCTGGGATGGGGCAGGGCAGGTGGACACAGGCCCCCCAACCACGAAGTCACCCCATGCCCTCGGCATGTGTATGCAGTAGCAGCTTCCCTATGGCAAGGGGTCTAAGCCCAAGAGCAATCCCATTTGGGAACCCTCAGGAGCACTGCAAATGACAACTTTTTTTTTTTTTTTTTTAGATTTTATTTATTTATTTGAGAGAGAGAGCGCGCATGCACCAGGATGAGAGTGGGGAGAGGCGGAGGAAAAGGGGGAAGCAGACCCCCAGGATCCAGACCTGAGCCCAAGGCAGGCGCTGAACCCACTGAGCCCCCAGGCGCCCCCATGAGTGTCAGTTTAACAATGAGAAAGGGAACCCAGAGCTCTGCCTTGGGACCACACTGGAGCCCTCTCAAGGCTTCACCAAATCCTTCTCTAGCCTCAGGCTGCGGCCCTCACTGAGGGACAATGAAAAGTCACGTGAAACTCCATACGGATCAAGCTCCTTGTAGTTGCTGTGAGGGAAGACCTTTCAACACGTCACACACAGGATCTGTCCTCTACGGCTCCGGGAATTTTTCTAGGGCTTCAGTACCAGAAAAGGCTTAACTTCTGATCAACTGGGTTGTTGTATTTTTGGCAAAAATTTTGATGATTTTTTTATTCTTAAGTATAACATGCATATACTAAAGTGCACAGCCCTTAAGTGTATGATTTTTAAAAAATGTTTGTACATACTAATATCTGTATAAGCAGCTCCTAATTCACAACGCAGGGCATAGCCGGGACCCAGGAGCCTTCCACCTGCCGCCTCTCAGGAGGTCACCCACAAAGGTAACCGCTGTTCTGACTTCTTCCATCACAGGTTTGCTTTTACTGCAGAGGTGCTGCTGGGAACCTTGTTCCTAATTGTGTTTCTGTCTCTACTGCTGCCCCAGGAACTAAGAATCAATCCTGGAGCACTAGCCCAGGGACTGTGCAGGACTTCAGGGCATGCTTTTTTTTTTTTTAATAGATCGGGACCCTACCCATCTGGTTGCATCTTATTTCCCCTTCATCCTCAATAGGACAAATGGTTAAAGCAACAGCCTTGGAGGCAGTCCAACCTTCTGCATTTTGGTTCACCAACCGTGGGGCCTTAGGCCCCCTAACCTCTTTCCGAGCCGCCTCTGAGCTAGCCTCTCTCCTACCGCCCTCCTCCTCTGCAGGTATTCATCCCGAGGGCATCTTCGATAAACTTCCTGTGTACAAATCTCCCTCTTGATCTGCCTCCCAGACGCCCTACCTGCGACAATGGTCCTCATCTATAAGATAATATTATACCTACTTCACAGGGTTGTTCTGAGGATTAATAAAATATTACATTCGAGCCCCGCATCCGACTCCCCGCATGGAGCCTGCTTCTCCCTCTACTTGTGTCTCTACCTCTCTCTGTGTGTCTCTCATGGATAAACAGCCCAGTACACAGCCTAGGGGAAGACTAAATAAATGGTAGCTAATAGAAGAATGTAAAAGTTGTATTGACCTCCATTGCTACCTCAAATCCTCTTTTGAAATGATAAAAGGGTAAAACAAGTATAAAGAAAAACTCTAAGGTAGTCCAGACTTGTCCCATGCAGCTCTGTGGGATATTCTTTTCCTATTGAAAAAACAAAAAAAAAAAAACAAAAAAAAACAGAGGTCATGGAATGTAATTGGAAAAGTGCGTGATAGAATGGATTTAAGCCAAGAGAAGTCTCTCTCTGGAGATACCCAAGACTGAAGAGACCTGCCTCATGTCCTCCCCATGGAAAGCGTCACCCAGCTCCAGAGCTTCTCGTTCTAGGATTGGCTGAGGCCTTAGCGTCACCTGCAGCCCAGGCCAACCGCTCCTGACCCCGCTACCCTCCCTCCTCTGCAGGTGTCCTTAATGCCTGCCTGTGTGCCAACCTTCCTCTTGGTCTTCTTCTCAGACACCTTATCTGTGACAATTGTACGGTTTGATTATGAAACAGCCCCGACTCTGACAGTCTACTCTATTTGTCTCTGCAATTGGCATGTACCTTTCTGCGGCCCCTGACAGGACACCATCTCCTCCAGACTTGGTAATCTGTAGAAAATGATCAAAGCTAGAGACTGGGAGAAAATATAAAAGTCCTAATGTTTCATCCACTCCTAAGCAAGTGAAAACAATGTTTTTTTTAAACAATCCCACAAACCACCGAAGAGGAACAATCCAAATCATACTTCTCAGAAGTATTTGTCATTAAACTTGTTTCACTCTGTAAGGCTCCTTAGTAAAAACCGCGCTTTTGTTTTTGCCCTGAAGTCTCAAGTTAAGCAAAAAGGAAAAACCCACTGTTTGTGCTGAGTAAGAAAAGGGGCAAAAAATCTTCAAGACTAATCAAAATTTTAAGATTTTTTAAAAGATTCTTAAAAATTATTTTTAAGTAATCTGTACACCCAACATGGGGCTTGAACTCACAACCCCGAGACCAAGAGTCATGCGCTCCTCCTACTGAGGCAGCCAGGTGGCCCAACAGTTTAAATTTTTTAATAATGAGTTCCTTAATGGAGTCCTAACAGGAGGGATTTACGGAAAGAGGGAAACAGAGGTGTCAAATTCCAGCTTGCAAAATGAAGCATGCCCCCTGAAAACACCAGGAGAAGTAATGCTGGTACTCCTGGGTACCTGGCAGCTCACTGATTCAGCTGCACAGATTAGAAAGAATGCATGAAAGTCTATGGGACTCAGGGATGACTCTCCTACGTTTCTCTTTTTTCTTTTTTCTTTAGATTCAATTTGCCGGGATGCCCTGGTGGCTCAGCGGTGGAGCGGCCGTCTTCAGCCCAGGGCGTGACCCCAGGGTCCCGGGATCGAGTCCGAGTCGGGCTCCCTGCAAGGAGCCTGCTCCTCCCTCTGCCTGTGTCTCTGCCTCTCTCTGTGTGTCTCTCATGAATAAATAAATAAAATCTTTTTAAAAAATAGATTCAATTTGCCAACATATAGTATAACACCCCAGTGCTCATCCCGTCAGGTGCCCTCCTCAGTGCCCATCACCCAGTCACCCCATCCCCCCACCCACCTCTTCTTCCACAACCCTTGGTTTGTTTCCAGAGTTAGGAGTCTCTCGTGGTTTGTCTCCCTCTCTTAATTTTTCCCATTCAGTTCCCTTCCTTTCCTTTATGGTCCCTTTCACTATTTCTTATATACCCTGTATGAGTGAAACCATATGACTGTCCTTCTCCGATTGACTTATTTCACTCAGCATCATACCCTCCAGGTCCATCCACCTCGAAGTAAAAGGCAGGTATTTGTCCTTTCTGATCCTGAGGAATATTCCATTGTATCCATAGACCACATCTTCTTTATCCATCATCTGTCGATGGACACCGAGGCTCCTTCCAGTTTGGCTATTGTGGACATTGCTGGTGTGAACATTGGGGTGCAGGTGTCCCAGAGTTTCACTATATCAATATCTTTGGGGTAAATACCCAGTAGTGCAATTGCTGGGTCATAGGATAGCTCTATTTTTAACTTCTTGAGGAACCTCCACACTGTTTTCCAGGGTGGCTGCACCAGCTTGCATGCCCATCAACAGTGCAAGATGGTTCCCCTTTCTCCACATCCTCTCCAACATTTGTTTTTACCTTCCTGCATTTCTAAGGAGAGTCATCAGAAGTCCATGACACCGTTTATAAATGTGTACACATAAAGAGCCGACATGTCTTTAAATATGTATTTTACCACTTTTGGGGGGCCATAGTCATAATAATAGTAATTTAATCGGGAAAAATTTCCCAGTATGTATTATTGGGGTGCAGAGCAGTTGCTAAAGTGTGGAGCAGGTGAGAGAAGCTCTCTTCTCACTGGAAATGGCTATGTTTCCTCTGGCCCTGTCATCTGGATGGCCAGTTTTAGCTTTCTTTATTTTTAGAGACATATGGTGTTGGATCTGTTGACCAAGCTCGTCATGATAATCTATTGTCAGATAAGAAACGTTCTGGATTTCCAACTGACGTTATATGTGATAGACACCAATTTCGTGCATAAAACTACTCTAGTTATCAAGATCACATTGGTTTTATTTTGATATAACTTAATTTTATTATTTGCTTTGACTTCTACCAGAAGCAAATATTCGTTTACTCTTCCTGTATATGCTCCCCAGGGTGCTTACTCTTTAAGTTGGATGGCATATCAGCCATTCCTATAAACTACATACTTTATTAAATATCAAAATAAGCTTACCTTTTCAAGAATTTATTGCTAACAGTGCCTCTACTTCAGTCTGTTTTTGTTGGTTATTTTTTTTAAAAACCTTCAGATTTATGCCCATAATTATATTTATTTGCCCACATAGGAAGATCCTTAGCACTCATCTTATCCCTCCCCTTATCCAGATGCGTGGAACTGAGGTCCAGTGAGTTCCTTTGAAGACGGGGTAGTTGCTGGTGCAAGATTTTAGAAATATTGTAGTTGTTGGTAGGATTAATAGTGCCTACATTTTTCTCCTGATGATGATTTTTAAATAATAGAATCACCTTACATAGATAAAGCAGGACTTGGAATTTCACCAGGTGAAGCAAAGTTTGCAAACTCGATACAAAGAAAGGGCCCCTGTTGAGACAGAGGACCCTGGGGCTTCATGCTGAGAGACTGCCTTGCTGTCACTTGGAATTTAGTGCACTGCATTGATAATTGTTTGTACTTTTTAAATTAGCATTCCTAATATTTGTCTATAGGGCAGTCTGATGCGTCCGTACATGCATACTCTACAACTATTTAAGAACAAGGTGGGCTTTCACAGTAGGGCCAACGACATTAGCTAGCACTTGCTCTACTCTCTCTAGAGGGGAAATAGAAGACTTACAAGATGGACTGTATCTGCTTCTATTTCTAACAGACTCACGTTCAATTCTCACTCACAAAAAAAAAAAAAAAAAAAAGTCCAGGAAAATCTTATTAATCCTTTAAAAAACAGTTAATGTAAAATTATAGCAAAAAAAAAAAATAGGAACCTGAACTTTAGTAACACAGTTGGAACAATCTGCAGCGGTGGGAGAAGAAATTTAATTTAGTTGATTTTCTGTGGTTGGCGGTTGTTCGCTAGTCTCACGGTGATGGAAGCTGCACATTTTTTTGAAGGGACCGAGAAGCTGCTAGAGATTTGGTTTTCCAGGCAGCAGCCCACCGCCGACCAAGGAGCAGGAGATCTTCGCACCGTCCCGGGATCCGAGGGGGACATACTTCTGTAAGGTGTGCATTGTCCAATCCTGAGTGTGACAAAAACTGACAAGCAGGAAGCTTATGCACTCAGCGAAAGTAGCATGTTTGTCTCCAAGAGACATTTCATTTTGAAGACATGTGGTACCAGCCTCTTGCTGAAAGCACTGGTTCCCCTGTTGAAACTTGCCAGGGATTACAGTGGGTTTGACTCAATTCAAAGCTTCTCGTATTCTCGCAAGAATTTTCTGGAAGTTTCTCACCAAGGGTATTCACACCTGAATTTCCAGGAAGAAATAGAATTTCTTAATGCAATTTCCCCCAAATGGAGCAGCATATTGGGACGTATGAATTCTGAGTGTTGGTACTTGTCTGGTTTGGATTTCCCAGAGACTCGGGTAACCAGTCAGCCAGATCTAACCCCGGAAATTCCGCCCCAGCAGTGTGGGCCCAGTTCTACATAAAATATGGTGTTACCATGAAGGCTGTCACTTGTAAGAGTGGAATTCATGACCTGAGCCCAGGTTCTGTCATTGTTGCCACACTGTTCAATCCCCGGGGGTATTGGATGAATGGAATGAAATCGGATGGAACTTATTGGACTATTCACATCACTCCACAACCAGAATTTTCTTTTTTTTTAAGATTTTATTTTATTTATTTATTCATGAGAGACACACAGAGAGAGGCAGAGACCTAGGCAGAGGGAGAAGCAGGCTCCATGCAGGGAGCCCGATGCGGGACTCATCCTGGGACTCCAGGACCATGCCCTGAGCCAAAGGCAGACGCTCAACCACTGAGCCACCCAGGTGCTCCTTAAAAATAATTTCTGAAATGACACATGTTTCTGATAATGATTAGCTCTAGGTAGGAAAGAGGGAAAGAGAAATTTGTTTTCTTTCTTTCTTTTTTTCTTGAGAGAGAGAGAACAGAGCAGAATGAGCAAGAGAACATGAGTGAGGGGAGGGACAAAGGGAGAGGGAGAGGCAGCTCCCCGCTGAGCGGGGCTCAGTCCCAGGACCTCAGGATCATGACCTGAGTGGGAGGACTCAGGTCCCTTTAATGGACTGAGCCACCCAGTGCCCCAAGAAATTTATTTTTCATTTTAAAGCTTTCTGTAGTATTGAGATACTTTCTTCCCTTTGTAAGTGCCATTTTTTTGTGTGTGAGGAGTTTGGCTGCAAAGGCCTTCCAGGCGGCTTTGCTTAAACCCTCACTACAGTGACTTTATAATAAAAGGAATTTTTCATATTGGATGACAAAGAACTCCTCTAACTACCTCCGTTCTACAAATTCAAGCATAGTGGACTACCAGCTTTGAGTGGTTTCTCTAGAAACCAATGGTGGGTTTAATAGTAAGCCAATTGTTTGGGCTGGATGACTGAAACGTGGCCCAATTGATCTTAACCATACTAGCTTTTGAAGCACACAGCCACATGAAGCATTTAGTTGTTCATAAACACCTCTCTCTCTCTCCTTATGGAAAAGTAGAGGATCACTGTAGGATCTCAAGAAGAATTTCTGGACCATAGCATATCCCTGTGGAGAAATATAAGTAACAGAATGTGAACAAAAACCCAAGGATTACCACACCACACCAGTGCTTACCAGACTCACTTCACACTTGATCTTAGCCAAATGGCCAAGAAGCCATCACCAGACTCATTTCAAAGGAAGTGGGTTTGGGAATCCCCAGTGACCCACAGACCCATAAACTATATATACCCATGTGAAAGCAATCAATCAGGAAGCTAAAAAATATGTGGTGTTCTCAATAAATTCCTAATTAATGATTCAAAACATTAGTAATCTGGGCAGCCCGGGTGGCTCAGTGGTTTAGCGCCGCCTTTGGCCCAGGGCATGATCCTGGAGACCTGGGATGGAGTCCCGCATCGGGCTCCCTGCATGGAGCCTGCTTCTCCCTCTGCCTGTGTCTCTGCCTCTCTCTCTCTCTGTCTCTCATGAATAAATAAATAAATAAAATCTTTAAAAAACAACACAAAACTTTAGTAATCTGTAATTTCCTTTTATCCCTATTCAGGACCTGCTTCTAGATAGGCCCACAGTAGGTACTAAATAAAATCTTGTAAAATTTAACCAAAAGAAGGAAGCCTGGTTTGTGTAGTTCCTGTGTGAGTTTTTTTTTTTTCCTGTGTGAGTTTAGAGACCACACACACATACACACACAATGTCTGTAACTTAGCACATCTTACCTAATGCTTCAAAAAACCCTCCCAAAGACCCCCCAAAAATAAATAAATAAAACCACCCCATACAAAAGATCTCTAGCTTGTTTAAAGATACAAAGATGAAAGGCCAAACTAGAAAACAATATAGAAAACAATCTTTACAAATTTGGAAAAGAAAATGAGTTTTTAAGTATGCTATGGAAGGCGCAAATCATAAAAAAAAATATTGATAAATTCTATACCATTTGGGGGCACCTGGGTGGCTCAGTGGTTGAGCGTCTGCCTTTGGCTCAGGTTGTGATCCTGAGATCCTGGGATCCAGTCCCTCATTGAGCTTCCCGCAGGGATCCTGCTACTCCCTCTGCCCATGTCTCTGCCTCTCTCTCTATGTCTCTAATGAAAAATAAATAAAATATTTTTAAAAAATTCTATTTCATTTAAGCTATGAATTTGCTTTTATTAAAAGAATTCATACAAATAAATAAGATCTTTTTAAAAAAAAATAAAAGAAGATTAAAAATAAAAAAAAAAAAGAATTCATAAAGCCAAAAAAAGCTACAAACATATCACTAAACTGTGTAACCAATGTATTATTTGTATATAAAACATATGTTGAAAAAAAAAACTTATGTTGTAATGCATTACATCATTTATATGTGTATATATACTATTTTTAAAAAAGATTTTATTTATTTGTTCGTGAGAAACACAGAGAGAGGCAGAGACACAGGCAGAGGGAGAAGTAGGCTCCCTGGGGGAGCCCGATGTGGGACTCGATCCTGGGACCCCAGGGTCACACCCTGGGCCTAAGGCAGACGCTCAACCACTGAGCTACCCAGGCGCCCCAGTATATATACTATTTTGAGAACATATTTTACAGTTAAAAAAAAAAATCAAGAACAACAAAATGCAGACTTGGAGCTGGAGGGAACTAAGTCCCTGAATATCCTCAACTTCAGTTATGTCATGTTCTCTGTGACCTTAAGAGCTCTGCCCTTGCAGGGCTCCCAGACCATTATTTATTTATTCTCCTAGAGCTTTAAGTGACAGTAAGTGTAGAACACCTGACACATGGCAAGAGTGCAACAAATGGTTAATGATTACAACTATAAATAAATAATAGTGTCAGAGCAAGACTGGAATCAAATTCAGCTTCTGATCTAAAACCGGACTGTTCCCAGAATGCTGGCTGGAGTCAGGTGGCCCTAGCTGTGGAGGGCAGGGGGAAGCAGGGCCTGCCCCAAGGAGCTGGGCCGCTAGGGACCTTCCCACTGCTGGCTCTGAAGCCTGAGCTGTGCGCCCTAGACACGGCTGCCTCTTGCAGTGAGTCTCTGCCTAAAGCTGCCAGCTGGGCTGGGCCCAGTTGGGGGAGGAGAGGTGGGGTGGGGTGGGGTGGGGTGGGGTGGGTGGGACACCGGCAAACATACTCGGGGTGGGTAGTCACCTTACATTTTTAAATTGAAGAAACCAAATGTAAAGCTCATGAGGCCCTGGCTCAGCCACACTGAAACCAGGAGCCCTTAACTCTAAACAGGCCTCTGAGACAAATTCTCCCAGACTCTTGGCCCATTAAATTATCTATTTTGTTTACACACTTCGAACTGTCAAGTAAGATCATGCAAGAGTGAAAAACAAGGGACTGGCAGAAAAAAGAAAGAAAGAGAAGAAAGAAAGAAAGGAAAGAAGAAAGAAAGAAGAAAGAAAGAAAAAAAGAAAGAAAGAAAGAAAGAAAGAAAGAAAGAAAGAAAGAAAAGAAAGAAAGAAAGAAAGAAAGAAAGAAAGAAAGAAAGAAAGAAAGAAAGAAAGAAAGAAAGAAAGAAAAGAAAGAAAGAAAGAAAGAAAGAAAGAAAGAAAGAAAGAAAGAAAGAAAGAAAGAAAGGCCTGAGTGATGCTTGTTTTGATGCTGATGCCTGAGACGATTGGGGCCAGGCCAGCAGAGACAGCCCAGAGCTCCAGGGCCACTTGGTTCTGGAAGATCCAGAATCAGGACTGCTCCCTCCCTGCGGGGTCCTTGGAGTCAGGAGTCCCCTCCTCCAGACCTTTGCAATAGGAAGCTGGGTGTTCGGTGGCTGGGGTGGATGGAGCAAGTGACTTCCATGGAACGAGCAGACCGCTCCGTTCACACCACAAATAAGCCACAAATAAGTTCTTATCTGATCCTCTATCTGTATGTTTTATTCCAAAAGTATATTCACCATGAACCTTTCATTCTAGGGCTTTTTGAGGAATCATTTGTTTGTACAATGAGAGCTTAGGTCAAGGGAGTTTGGTTCTTCTCCAAAACACTGAGAGAAAAATGGGCTTATTGTGAATGGCCTAAGAACTGTCCCAAAGGGCACAGACCATGCAGTCCCAGTGCCCCACTGGCCATGGTTGGGGGGCAAAGGGTACAGTGGTCCCATTCACATTGTCCCGTGCTTAATAGCCAAGGGTTCAGAGAACTGGGGTAGAGTCAGCAGAACCCAGGAGTGGGAGCCACTCTGGATCTGCCAGGCTATAGCTTGGCAGGAGGCTTCAGCTGGGACCAAGGGAGGCCCAGAGCTGACACTCAAGCAAGTCCTCGTCCTCCCCTGTGCCCTGACCCTCCTTCTAACTGCCACTTTGACCCCCAGCCTAGGCAACCCCTGCACAGAGCAAGGGCAGACACGCTAGAAAGAAGAGGCATCCGGACCAGGCCTCCCAGAATGGCAGCTGGTCCAGGAGGTCAGGAGGCCCCAAGGTGAGGAGAGGAAAGATTCACCTGGCAGAAGACTGATAGGGCTGCTTTGGGGAATTTCATGAGAGGAAGTTGATCCACATAGGCATGGTCTGGTAACTTCCTTCCTGTAAGCTGCTGCTAACGTTTTGCTG
Organism: Canis lupus baileyi; assembly: GCF_048164855.1. Lineage (NCBI taxonomy): Eukaryota > Metazoa > Chordata > Mammalia > Carnivora > Canidae > Canis > Canis lupus. The sequence goes on along the minus strand of NC_132872.1, from coordinate 2,115,983 downwards.
CTCTTTCAGTCTTTTTTTCTTCAGAGACCTGTCCCTGGTTCACAACCAGATGAGTTCTAGGTCAAGCTCTAAACATAGAACAAGTGATACACGCAAATGGACATTTTAGGGAGGTACAAGTAAAATCTAGAACTAGACTAGAATATCTGTAGAACTATCCCTCATATTCCTCCCAATGGATAATTTCTATGATGGTTAAATTGGAGTGATTCCAAGAGTGCACTATTCAAGGATAAAGCCATCTTTGGTTTCAACCCTCTTTGCTTGGAGAAGTTAAGTAGCTCTGGGGCAGTGCTGTTCAATAGATATATAATGTATTTTAATATGTAATTTTAAACCTTCTAGAGGCCACATTAAAATAAAATAAAATAAAATAAAATAAATAAAAGAAACAAAAAGAAACAGGTAAAATTAATGGTAATAACATATGCTGTTTGGCCCAACATATCCAAAATATTGCAATTTGAACATGTATCTACATAATCCTTTTTTTTTTTTAATTTTTTATTTATTTATGATAGTCACACACAGAGAGAGAGAGAGAGGCAGAGACACAGGCAGAGGGAGAAGCAGGCTCTATGCACCGGAAGCCCGACGTGGGATTCAATCCCGGGTCTCCAGGATCGCGCCCTGGGCCAAAGGCAGGCGCTAAACCGCTGCGCCACCCAGGGATCCCTGTATCTACATAATCCTAATGAGATATCCTACATTCTTTTTGTCATACAAAGTCTCAAGATACAAATACAAATACAAAAAGATGTATTTTGCAGTCGCAGCATATCTCAGTTCGGAGTAGCCAGGTCTCAAGCGTTCATAGCCACAGGTGGCTGGTGGAAACCATATTAGACATGCAGGTTTAGAGCGTCAAGTCTGAATTTTACGGCGTGGCCTTCCAGGTCCTTTGTAACCGGACCCCCATTCAGTGAATCAGGTGCATTTATTTTACTTCGGAACAGAGGGAGGGCATCTTAGAGAACTTCCCTCATCTTACAACTAGTCCCTTGTGAGCCCAGACATGGAAAATGAGCTGCTTGAGGTCACACAAATATTTAGTGGCAACACCAAGGACTTCCTGACTCCTAGAGCAAGTGGAACTATTGGAGCCAGTTAGCAGAGCACAGTCATCCATTTAAAAAAAAAAAAAAATGTTCCTGGAGAGAATGAATGAGTGAACCACACCTGCTCTGCGTTGGTGAGGGCTTTAGTTGACTTCAGTTTCTCAGAATTACTCACCCGCCCCAGCCAGTCCCATGACTGTCTCAGTGGCACAGTGGACTGCCCTTCGGATGGCCTGGGGTGGGGGGGCTTGAGCTCTACGTGAAAAAGGAATTTGTGGAAGGTCCCCCGGGGGTTAAGCGAGAGGTTCTACGGAAGGTGCGCACCAATTCCCTCTTCCAGGCAAATGCAACGCATGGCCAAGGTCTCCCATGTGCCCCCACCCCCAACCCTGTCCCGTTGGACTCAAGCCAGAGGACGGGAAAAGGGAGTCAGGTCCACACAGACTTGCAGAAAGCCGGGGGCAGGCTGGACAGGCCTCCCTAGCAGGCAGGAGGGAGACAGCCCAGCAGCTCCAGAAGCCCCGGCCTGGAGACCCGAGGGCCAGAAGATCCCTGCCGCAGACGGGCCGAAGCCCTCCACTTAGAGATGCCTTCGGTAGTCCTTTCAGGGGCCTGTCTCAGTGCTCCTCAAACTTGAATGCTCACCTGAGTCCTCTTGAGGATCTTGTTAAAATGAAGATTCTGGCTCAGTAGGCTAAGGGTCGGGCCTCGGATTCAGCCTCCGTAAGCAGCTCCCAGGTGACAGTCACTGTTGGTCCAAGGACCACACGGAATAGCAGGTGAGGGGCCGGTGAGTGGGGAGGCCCAGTCAAGCTAGATACAGCTGGGTTCTTTCTCCCCTCCGAGATTTCTGGAACGGGCGCTAATGAACACCAACAAAGCGCAACCGTTGCTCTGGGACTTACCCCCAGCTCCCTCCCTCCGTCTTCACAGCAGCTTTAGGAGCTGGGGACCACTACCGTCCTCATTTATGGAGGAGGAAGCCAAAGCACCGAGAGAGTAGGTGACTTGCCTCCAGCTGGTAGGTGACGACATTGGGACCAAAGCCAGCTGGCCTGCGCCGCCCCGCACACGAGGGCCTTGCACCATGAGCCAGTCTTGACAGACCGAGGCCCCTGCATGTTCTCTGGGCTGGGTGCTGCCCAACGTGCCTGTGGTCTCACGCAGAAGCCTTTCAAAGTGTGATGAGCTCTCCGAAGTTTGTTTCAAAATACGTGGAAGCCATCCCCTCACCAGCCTTGGCCCACAAAATACTTTTAATCTTCAGATGACTTCAAAGCTTGTTTGTTGTTGTTGTTGTTGTTTTTACAATAAAAGTTTCTTAGGAATTCTGAGAGGCTCTTAAAGGCAATCGGTGTGGCTGAAGGAATTTTATCTTTAACTTCCTCACTCTGGGGGACAGGCCCTATTAATATGCTTCAAACGTTGGTCCGTCTTCTTTTTGTTTGAGGGAAGGCAGGGCTGTGTCATCCTGTTGGACCCGGTTTTCTCGTCTGTTCTCTGTTGGATCCGTGGCCACTTATAGTTACGACTGGAGTTGAGGATGGTGGGGCTGAGCACTAGTCCTAGGGCCAGGCTAACCAGGTTCCAATCCTGCTGTGCGTCCAGGTGGCCGTGTGGCCTGTCGGCTCCGTTTCTCCATGTGTTCCACAAAGGGTCTAGCCAGATGCGCCAAGTGCTAGTGCCTGGTATGTTCTTTCCCAATTAGCAATAATCATGCCTCAGATAAACCTCATCAGCTGTTACCACCAGTGTGCAAAGCTGGGACGTTTGAGAGTTCCTGACCTTTATAAGGTTTTTCCCAGGAGTTGCTGGTGTGACTGACTGTTCTCACCAATGGGGTGACGGTTCCTACCAAACAAGCAGTCCCCAGAGAAGGCCCAAAACAAAGGTGAATAATTCTTTGGTAAAAAATTCTTGGTACTGCATCTGGCTCCCTCTCTCCCTCTCCATAGTCTGGGTCCCTTTGACTCCTCAGCGCTCACCCTTCCTTGTGGATATTTGGCTAGGCCTGGTTCAGGTGCCCACACTGGCTCCCTATTGCCTGCTCCACAAGTCCGCACTTACCCTGGCTCACAGTCCTCCAGATGCCTTCTCACATCCCAGCCCTCTCAGTGACCCCTCTGGCCTGCACCTTCCTTCCTGCCTCCATGCCTTTTACACGTGCTACCCTCTGCCTGCCATGCCCTGCCTTCCCCTGCCTGCCTAGTAAGCTCCTACTCATCCTTTAAGACCCTCCTCAATGGTGTTTTCTAAGAAGCTGGTTGTGATCCATTTGGGTAAAACAAGCCATCTGCCCTTTGTGCTTCACTGTATCTTCCGCAGCCCACCACGAGGTGCTTTCATTTAATCCGTGTGTAGGCACCCGGCTGCAAGTAGCAGACACAATGGCTTAGGGCAGCCGGGGCGGCTCAGTGGGTCTGCGCTGCTTTCAAGGCTAGGGGGTGATCCTGGGGTCCTGGGATCGAGTCCCACGTCGGGCTCCCTGCATGGAGCCTGCTTCTCCCTCTGCCTGTGTCTCTGCCTCTCTCTCTCTCTCTATGTCTCTCATGAATAAATAAAATATTTTTTCTAAAAAAAGAACATGATGGCTTAAACAAGAGAAACATTTCATCGGCTCTCCAGCAACTGATGGCGGAGATGGTGACTCTCCAGGGTTGGTTCAGGGACTCCGCTCTGTCCTCAAGGACCTAGGCTCCTTCCCTCCTGCCGTCCTCAGCATGTTGGGCGTGACTTGCCTCATGGTCAAAAGATAGTGGCTGTAGCTCCAAGCATCGCGTCAGCACGCCTCGCATCCGAGAGCATAAAATGTCCCCTTGACTCCTCCACTGATGATGGCTGTTGTCTCCTACCCCCTGCTCCCTGCACTCCATCAGATGCTCCAGGTTTAACTACTCAACCCGACCAGGCGCACCTAAATATCTACCCTCAAGGCCTGACCTTTCAAGTACCTCAGCTCACAGACCTCTTTTGTCCTTAAAAAAAAAAAAAAAAAAAAAAAAAAAAAACACTCCCACAGTCTGAAAATCTTGAAAGGTTTTGACAGGCCATTTATTCCCTCGTGAATAGCTCTGTTGTACGTGTGGCCTTTGCTGTGAGCCACCTCACCTAGGTTTTGGAAGTAGGTGTGGTATAAATAATAAATAAATCAATGAATATCTGGAAGTGTGGTTGTTTTTATTTTGTCTTGGGAGAGCGTGGTTAGCTCTGTGATAAGTCCCTCTGGCCCAGAGTAAACAGGATGGCATGGCCCCTGTCTAGAACCTAAAAGCTGCCCGCTGGTGTAGGGGGTAGGGCCAGTGGTGGGTGGAGGTGCGGGCGGCTGTTTGGCACTTGAGCTTACTTTTTTGTGTAGCTAGTTGGACGCTAGTTTAACTAATTTATTTATTCATGGGAGACACAGAGAGAAAGAGAAGCAGAGAGACAGGCAGAGGGAGAGGCAGGCTCCAGGTGGGGAGCCGACGCGGGACTCGATCCCGGGACCCCGGGGTCACGACCTGGCCTGAAGGCAGCCGCTCAGCGGCTCAGCCCCGGGGCGTCCCTCTGTTCCTACACCTAGCCAGGTCTGGTCCCCACCAAGAAGCTGGCGCGCTCCCCGCTCCCCGTGTCTCTCCAGGCTGAGGGTGGCCGGGATTCCTACGGGGTAGAGTAGTGCTGGGGGAGCCGGCAGCCCTGTCCGGGGTACCCTCCAGGCCACCCGGCACCTCCCGAGCGGGTCGGCCACATGCACAGTATAATCCCGGTCCCCGGTCCATGGCTGAGAAAATCAAGGCTCGCCGCGACCACTCGCTTCCTGTTGTTTCCGTCCCGGGGCAGCACAAGGTTAACAGCTCAGGCGTTATCTCCCGCCCGGTCAGACGGCAGGACAGGCCGCAGCCTGCACCAGCTGATCCCCTGCTCGGCTTCGCAACACCAAAGTCAGCTGTGGCAGGGCTGGGCTCCTTTCTGGAGATTTCGAAGCTGAATCTGCGTCCAAGGTCAGCTAGGCGGCAGGAGGCCTGGCCCCGAGGGCTGCCCCCCACCCCCACCCCCGCCTTTGCAGCTCCCCTCCTCCAGCCGCCTGCAGCCTTGGTGGCCGAGCTCCCTCTAGGTTTCAAAGCTCCCCGCCCTCCCCTCGGGCCTCATCTCCTTCTTCATTTGGCCACAGGACGTCCTCTGCCCCTGGGGCCGTGTGATTAGATCAGGGCCACCCTGATGACCCAGGACAATTTCCCCATCTCGCCTGTAAACCCGAATCCCCCCAGGGAAGTCACCTTGCCAGACAGTGTAGCGCACCCACGGTTCTGGGGGGGAACCGGGGGGATCCTTCCGGTGCAGTAAAGTTTCCAAAGCTAGGGCTCAGCGAGGAATCGGCAGAGGCGGGACCCGAACCCACATCCTCGGTCCACAAAACATTTGCTCTCCCCGCCACGTGCCAGCTGTCTCGGGAACTTTCACGGCATCATTGAATTCCCCCCATTTCTTGCAGGTTAAGACGCGGCCGCCCAGCCGGGCTCAGGAAGAGAAGGATGAGCAAGAGAGAACGGCGCGGCAGGCCCCGCGCGGGGGGCTGGGTGGCGGCCCGGGAAGTCCCCCGAGATCCGGCCTAACAGGCTGCAGACGGGGCTAGGGCGGGGCGGGCACACCACCTGGTCCCCTCCGACACCTCCAGACACTCGTCCCTGCACAGCAGGCAGGGGACGAGCTCCAGATCCCGAAACTGGAAGCTCGGGCCGTGTGCAGCTCTGGCCCCACGTAAAGGTGCACCTGCTCTTCCCCGCAGGAACTTCCTCTCAGGAATCTAAGCACCCCCTGTTCAGGCCGGTCCGTACCTTATCCTGCTCCGAGCCGTAGACACTCAGACCTATCAGTGAACAAAAGGGACGAGGTCCCTGCCCGTCCGGGGCCTACGTGCCGGGCCGGGGCGGGGGTGGGGGGGGTCTGGACAGTAAAAACCAAATGTAATAAACGAGCTCGTTATTAGATTGTTGGAAGGCGAGAGAGCTATTGAAGGAGGCGCACAGGGCAGCGTGGGGTGCTGGAGGGAAGCAGCTGCACTGCCACACGTGGGCACAAAGTGGGCCTCGCTGAGAAGCGGACGTTTGAGCAAAGGCTTGACGTATCGGGCAGCTGAGGGGAGAGCCTCCCAGCTGGAGGAGGCCGCCGGGCCAAGGCTCCGAGGCAGAAGCCTGCCGGATGCTTTTATTGGAGGAACCTGCGGAGCCAGAGCCGGGGGAGCAGAAGATGCCCTTGTAAGGAAAAGACTTAACTTTGAGTGAAGTAGGAAACCACCCTGAGGTTTTTGATCAGAAGAACAACTTGTGAAAGAATTTGCACCTCCATGGAGTGTGTTGCCGGCAGCCAGTTAGAAAGGAGTTTGCGGATTGTGATGATAAACCAGAGGCAAGGGACGTCTGGGGGCTCAGCTGAAGAGTGTGTGCCTTTGGCTCAGGGCGTGATCCTGGGGTCCGGGTCTGGGATGGAGTCCCACTGTCCGGCTCCCTGCAGCGAGCCTGCTCCTCCCTCTGCCTGTGTCTCTGCCTCTCCCTCTCTCTGTGTCTCTCATGAATAAATAAATAACTTCTTTTAAAACAAAACAAAACCAGAGGCAAATGGCTGAATTGGAGTAAACATTTTATGTTTTGCATAGTGTAGCCTTGGGGGAAGTAAGGGAAGCTGAGGAAGGTGGGCCCTGGCCTCAGGCTAGCTTAGTGGGCTTAGGGGGTAGGTCGCCAGGCCTGTGTAGACCTCCCTGGTGGGGCCCATCTAGGGCTCTGTGTCAGCCTGCATGCTCTGGCATCCTGGACGGGGAGGACAGACACGGAGACTCTCCAGGGTCTCAAATGTGAGCAAGGCCCACAAATGGCCCAGTGCTCAAGCCGGTGGCCCTGTTCCCAAGTCAGAGAATGAGCGGCAGGCTGAGCTGTGTGAGAGGGACGCCTCTGACCTTCCTTCGGGTCACCAGCAGCAAAGCCACGCAGAATCACGATGGTCTCTCGGCAGCTGCGAGGAGGAGCCCGCAGGACCTGCTGTGTGAGTGAAGGATGCAGCCCCACGAAGGTGGTCACGGCGTCCCTTCGTGGAGGGTGCTGCCTCGATTATTAATAATATCAATTATTATATATAATGATAATTAATCATTAACAAACAAGAAAACATGATTACAGGGAATTTTATGGTCTTAATCTCAACTCTGTGCCTTTCCTCTCCACACGTAGTTCCCTGAGCATTCAGTCCACGGTTGAGGGTCTTGTTCCTTGAGGGTTTTCAGGATCTACACTGCAGACCGCAGTCCTCAGGGCGGGTCCAAGCCCTGTCTGGGGAGCCAGGCCCAAGGAGTGGGGCCAGGAGGCCTTTCCCTGGAAACTGGGGAGTCTGCGCTCTTGACGGTAAATGAAGAGATCAGGATCCCATGGGCAGGCCACGGGGGATGCCAATATGCCCATGTATATGAACTGCGGTATAGAAGGAAAATTAACTAAAAAAAAATATCTTAGGGGTTCAGGTTTATCAATCACGTTTTTCTTCCGCGGTATACATTTTTAGTTATATATATTTTTTTAAGACAGAAAAATTTTACTTTTTTACATTTCTTTCTTTAAATTTATTTAAAGATTTATTTATTAATAAAGATTTATTTGAGAAAGAGGGGGGGAGAGCACAGAGGGAGAATGAGAGAGTGAAGCAGCCTCCCTGCTGAGCAGGGAACCCAAAGTGGAATTCCATCCCAGGACCCCGAAATCATGACCTGAGCTGAAGGCAGACATCCAACCACCTGAGCCACCCAGGCGCCCATACACTTATTTATTTCTTAGTAATCTAAGAAATTACTAACCAACGTGGTGCTTGCACTCACGACCCTGAGATCGAGTCGCAGGAACCAGCCAGGCCCTCAGTACAAGGGTCAGATACCCCAGCTCCTGGAAGGGCTGGCACTTGCCTGGAGGCCTGGTGCGGAGCTGGTGCCTGCGGACACCCCCTGTGGCCCTAGAACCAATCTTGCTTTTCTAATCCCATTATCCCCACACCTGGCACGCTATGCCTTGAGCTGAGGGTAATGGAGCTGATTAACGCTAGTTGACTGGGTTTCAACACCTGCTCTGTTTGAGGAGGGTTCCCTGTTCCCCCTGAGGATCCCTGGGGCCCGAGGTTTCTCCCCTGGGAATATTGCTCCCTGGGAATCCCAAGTGCTTTTCCCTTTAGTCAGTTTACACCTGTCAGATCACACTACTAACCTCCATCCCTAGAGGATAGTGTAGATCTTATTTATTCTGATTTTCTTTTCATGTTTATTATCCGCACCAGCTATATTTATCGCAGGAAATTTTTCAAAAATAAGCAAAAAAAAAAAAAAAAAAAGGAGAGAGTGACAAATCATCTGTAGGCCCACCAACCAGAGCTAACCAATGTATTTTTTGTCTCATACTTAGATATAAAATAGTCAAAATGAAATGTCATCAAACACACTGCTTGGAAATGTGGCTTTTCGTGCAATATATATCTCGAGCACCTTTTCAAATCTGTAAGTACGCAGGTCTCCACATGCCGTTTAAGGACTACATACCATTTCATCATGTGACTCAGGCCTTAGGAACCATCCCCCTGCGGTTGGGCAGGCTTTTTGCGGCTTCTGGCCTTATCAACAATGCTGTAATGAAAATCCTTGGACTCACCTTTGCTCTCACTTGTCATTATTTGCTTAGGCCAAATTATAGGAGATAAACTGCTGGTCTGAAGCATACACAATCTCTTTGGCATGCCTCTTTAAAACAGGGTGTTTGCCTCTATGGGCTCAGAGGCTCCCTGTCAGGCCCTCTGGGCCTGGTTTCTCTTCAGAGTCAGGGCTAAGGCCAGGATCTCTGCCTCTAAACCCTCTGGTTATTGGTCCGTTGTCCTAGTCCCATCTCTTCTGGGTTTGAAGGATGTTGACAGTGTGATCTTTGGCCAAAGAAGCACATCCCCCTCCCTTTCTCAAACTGTCCCACATGCGACTTCTTGACTTCTCTGCTCTCTTCTCCTCCTCCTGAAATGATCCCCTTGGTTCCCTGCTCTGCTCAGCTCTGCAAGTGTCTATCATGAGGCCTACAACGCTTTCATTCATTCAGATGATTCAGTGAACAGTAAACATTCATGGAGCATTTACTCTGTGCTAAATCCTGGGAAATACAGAGGAAAGTGAGGAAAATAGAGTATTAAAGTGAATGTCTTCACTTAGAATTAACCTTTGTTATCCTGTTTCAAAACCAAATGTAGAATATATTTCTGAGTCAGTTGGGGAATAAGAGTATGGGCTGGTTGTTAGATGATGTGAAGGCACTGTTGTTAACTGGGGGGGAGGGGGGCACGTAACAGCAAGTAAATGTGTAATTTTAAAAATAAGCTTAACAATTAAGACGCTTACTGGAGCATTTACAGGAAAATGCATGTGAAATCTCAGATTTGCTTTTAAAAACCCCAGGACCAAACAAACAAAAGATGGAGAAAATTGGATAAATTGGCGCAATGTCAATATTGTTGAAACCAGGTGATGTATAGGAACTCATTTCATTGTTCTCTCTGCCTTTGCATATCTTTGAAATCTTGTGGGATGAAAAGTCTAAAAACATCGTCTGGGGGGTTCTTGCAGGCTCCCCTACCTAAAATTCCCACTCCATTTAAGTGACTCTCATTTCGTCCTTTTCATCCCCAATTTTTGTTTTCCCTCCATGGCATTTTACTACTATCTCCCATACTCACCATGGTCTTATGCCATCTGGTGAATTGGGCTTGTGACCCGTCTCCAGCTGGAGTGTAGACTCCATCAGAACTTCTGTTTCATTCACTGCTCTTCCAGTCAATAGTGACTGACTACTCAAATAACTGGAACACAAAAAAATCACTGGTAACATTTCAAAATTACAGATATTCATTTCAACTTAAATTTAACAGAAAGAAAAAAGATACTGTGGTAGAATGAGGGCATTGCTGAACATCAGGTCATCATTCCTAAAGGACTCTTCTAAAGAAAATTTGGACAAAAACTATCGAGGTTGGAGATGTTAGGTTTTTGTCTTTTTTTTTTCCTGTTCATTTTATTTTTTAAGTGCCTAGCATGGGGCTCGAACTCATGACTCAGAGATCAAGAGTCAGATGCTCTACCGACCCAGCCAGCCAAGGATCTCTCTGCTCATTTCTTTTCTTTTTTTTTTTTTTTTTAAAGATTATTTATTTATTTGAGTGAGACAGAGAGAGAGGGAGAGAGAGAGAGAGAGAGAGAGCAGAGGGAGGAGGAGAAGAAGCAGACTCTCGGCTGAGCAGGAAGCCTCATGCAGGGCTTGATCCCAGGACCCTGAGATCACGCCCTGAGCCAAAGGCAGGCCCTGAACCGAATGAGCCACCCAGGTGCTCCTCTGCTCATTTCTTAATGGGCATAAATTTCCAGGCAGTAAGACTTAATAACTGCTTCATCAACATCAGCATAAATATTACTGATATTTAAAGAAACAAACACACCTTACTGTTTTTACTTACACATACACCAAGAGCAAAGTGGAAAACATATGCCTCCTTTTAGAAGGACTCTCGGGGTGCCTGGCTGGCTCAGCTGGAGGAGCACATGACTTGATCTTGGGGCTGTAAGTTTGGGCCCCATATTGGGTATAGAGATCACTTAAAAATAAGATCTTGGGGCGCCTGGGTGGCTCAGTTGGTTAAGCCTCTGACTCTTGGTTTTGGCTCAGTTCATGATCTCATGGGTTGTGGGTGCTCAGCAGGGAGTCTGTTTGAGATTCTCTCTCTCCCTCTTCCCCCCACGCCCATCTCTCTCAAAATAAATACATAAATCTTGAAAAAAAATAAGATCTTAAAAAAAAAAAAAAGAAGAATGGACTCGCTAGACAAAACAAATAGGGAAAGGCTGATCCGTGAGCGAAAGCCCCTATGAAATATCCCAGCTGAGGGGAGAAAGCCACCTGTTATGAAGAAATGATTAGAGCTACCGTGTTTCCTTTGTGGTTCTTTTCCTTATTTTTTGAAAGACTCTGTCCCAGGTTATCAGTCGCTAGGCAGCCTGAAGACAGGTACGTGGGCAGACCTAGTCAAGAGGCAGGTGAAAGGGCCCTCTTGTTTCCCCCTTGAGCCAACTTCCTTTGGCTTCTTCCCCACCTTGGGGAGCGGAGTCTTCCTTCCCAAAGTGCTCTCCGTCCTCGGCTCTCTCTGCTTCTTCCCTCGCTGACACACTGGTTTCCAGGCCCAGGGGGGCGGGGTGGGGGTCAGGACCACCAGAGAAGCTGTGAAAACGCATCCCCTATTCCGCCCTCCCTCCCTGGCCCCCTCTTGTAGAGCCTGCCCCTGCAGGTCTGCGTGGAGGTTGGGAGGCTCTTTTTTGAAGCCCTCCACGTAATTCTGATGCTGTCACCCATTGGTGTCTTTCATTCCTTATTACATGCCCCAGAGGGTACCACCGTGCCTGGCAAATTGTAAGTGCTTAATAAATATGTAACAAATGAACCAAAAAATGCAAGTTTTAAAGTCCACGTACTAGAGCACCTGGGTGGCTCAGTGGTTGAGCATCTGCCTTTGTCTCAGGCATGATCCTGGGGTCCCGGGATCGAGTCCCATGTCGGACTCCCTGCATGGAGCCTGCTTCTCCCTCTGCCTGTGTCTCTGCCTCTCTCTGTGTCTCTCATGAATAAATAAAATCTTTTTTAAAAAAGTCCATGTGCATGTGTACAGGAGTCAGTGTCACCTCTTTGGATTTTCACAACCATCTCATGAGGCAGAGAAGACAATGGATGGTTCCTGTTGCACAGCAGCTGAGAGATGAAGGAACTTCCCCCAAGGTCACAGATGGAGGACCCGAGGCTCAGGGAGAGGGCCAGAGCCTAAGGAGGGGACAGAGGAATTCCCCTCCCCATTACTTGGTGCATAGAGGGGAGCAGAGGCAAGGCGGAAAAAGAAGAAAACAAATAAGGGACCAGAGAAGAAGTAGAGGAAGGTTAGAGGAGCCTCAAAGTATGGACACTTTAAAAAAAAAAAAAAATCCCCAGAAAAGCAAGACCCCAATTCAGGCAGAGGTGGGGAGCTTGTAGGATTACGAAGGGGCGGGGAGTCAGGAGGGGGTGAGGCCACACGACCTATTTCTAGGGGGCAGGCATGTGCCACTGGCCCCCAAGTCTGAGGGTTCCCTTGGGGTCAAAGCGCTTGGGGCGAACATCCCCACGGAAAACACATCCTTCATCCTTCTGCTGACCGCAGCCTCCGCCCCCAGCCTCCTCCTCCTCCAGGACTGTGTGTGTTTAGGCAGCCGCACTGCATTTTTAGAACAATTTTTAACTTGCAGGCTGTACCTGTGGAACCAGAATGTCTGGTCAAGACTGGTTACATAATGCCCTCAGCCCTTCTGGGGGCCCAGGGCAGCTGCACTCCGGCCCCACGCAGGGGTGGGCCGGGCCTCGTCAGAGGGGCAGGAGGTGGAAGGAAGGGGTCCCCTTCCCACCTGGAGACCTGAGCCCCCACTGCCGGAGCAGGAAAGTTAAGTGGGACAAACCCAGGTGAGTCTTGTACCCAGGAGCCCGGAGAATGTAGCTTGTTCTGGTCTACGGCTTCCTGAAGGATGCGGGGGAGACCGAAGAAGGAGCGTCACCACTGAGCTGGGCAAACTGTTGCACGGAGGCTTCTGTGCCGATTAAGGATCCCTGTGATGCACGCCCAGAGCAGGGGTGGGTGCCCTCCGGAGGACCGGCCCCCTGCGGCTCCTGGGGTTCGGGTGGGTCCAGGCAGGACACCCAGATCCTAGGATCCAAGTGCTGGCCTGGGAGAGATCAAATTCCAAAAAAAGGTCTGCAGGCTTCAGACGGGGAGCCAAGCTCCCTGCAGCCCCTGCAGCTCTGCAGGGCAGGCCTGAGCAGGGCCAGGGGGTCAGGGGCTCACAGCCCTCAGGGTGGCAGGCGCAGGACCTGGGGAGCCGCCGCCGCAGGCCCAACCCATCCCCTCGGAGAAGTGACTGAGGAGTGATGCACTTGCCCGCGGTCACGTAGAGGAGAAGGCAACGAGGCTGCTGGCAGATGAGTGAGGTTAGGTCAAGGCCTCAAGGTCTTTCACGGGCCTCAGGAGGGCAGGGTGAGTCTGACCGTGGAGTGGGATTGAGGGAGGATTTGAGAAAGCCCTGGAGGGTTCTACAGGCTCTGGAGCTGAGCCTGGGGGCTCCCACACCAGGAGGCATCCAGAGGCCTGGAGGAAGCACCACAGGGCCTCCTGCGGCCAAACGGGGGACCCAAAGGGGTGGTGGCCATCCCCACCCTGACCTTTCCCCCAGGCTCCCATCGCTACTGGCTCCCCCCCGCCAAAGGGAGGCCAGCCTCCAACAGGCCTGGAGGCCCCTCACTCACATCAGGCCCCCCACGGGCCTGGCCTCCCTCAGACGAGGGGCTGCTAAAGCACCAGTCTGCTCGCCCGGCTCTCCCGGAAGCCAGGCCCGGCCCCCGAGAGCCCCAGGATAGCACTCCGCAGAGCTCCAGGATACGCACCCCCCGGAGCCCCAGGATAGCACCCCCCAGAGCCCCAGGATAGTACTCCCCAGAGCCCCAGGATAGCACCCCCCGGAGCCCCAGGATAGCACCCCCGGAGCCCCAGGATAGCACCCTCCGGAGCCCCAAGATAGCACCCCCCAGAGCCCCAGGATAGCACCCCCAGAGCCCCAGGATAGCACCCCCCGGAGCCCCAGGATAGCATGCCCCGGAGCCCCAGGATAGCACCCCCAGAGCCCCAGGATACGCACCAGCTCCCCGGGGCGCGGGCAGGCCCTTCAGGAGCGGTCCCCCCCACCGGGTCCTGCACTCACCCTGCCCGGGGCTCTGCTGGGCAGCTTCCAGAACCCACTGCGACGCTTCCCACACCTGGCGTTCGGCATCTTCCCGCGGCCCGGGATGCTCTCCCCTCCGGGTGCACCTGGGCTGCGGCCCACTCCTCTTTGGGGTGTCCACAGCTGCTGCTCCCGGAAGCCCTTCCTGCCTGGCGTCGCGGGGCGGGGGCGGCCTGTCCCCTGGGAGCTCCTGCGGCCGCCGCCCTCGCCTCGCCCAGGGCCCAGCTCGGCTGGTCACCACCTGCCCGGCCCGGAGGCGGCTCTGGGCGCGGGCCCCGCCCCTTGGGGTCTGTCCGGGCAATGCCCTCGCCCTGAGGCAGCCGGGCCTCGGAACCTTGTCACCACAGGGCCCGGCAAGGTGAAGGGCTGCCACCTCCGAGGCTGTGTGGCTTCGGGTGGGTCGCCCTCGTTCGGGGAGGCCGGGAGGGCCCTCGTGCTGCGGGCAGAGGCCTCCAGGCCGCAGTCGGGGCGCTCGAGGGGGGCCGCTGCTGAGTCACCTGGAGGCACAGGCTTCGTGGGTCACGGCCCCTCGTGCTGCGGGCGGCCCCCGGCCCAGCCGTGCCAGGTCCCGGACCCCTGGGAACTGCCCCTGCAAATGACTGTTGCTCAGGCCTTTAACCTCCGGGGAAGTTTACTACACAGCGGCGGGCAACCCCGACACATCCTCCCCGCGGGCCTCGACCCCCCCCAGGGACCCACCTGCTCATCCTTGGATCTGCTAGGCCCGCTCACTGGGGACAACGAGAAGACGAGTTTCGAGGATGAAAACAACTTTTTCTTAAATCAGTGACATCAAGGTAGCATGAGAAGGGCTCCTGAATCAGAATGGCACCAGCTTTCTCAGCAGTGACCCTGGAAGTGAGAGCACGATGGAACCGGACCTTCCAAATTCTGAGGAGAGCGATGTCTGACCCGCAGCAATTAAGTGGGAACATGAAACATTTTCAGGAAAGATCTCAAAAATTTGCCCTCTGCGCACCTAGCCACTGTCTCAGGAAGCCACTCAGGGTGTGCTCTGCCGAAACAAGATTGTAAACTGAGAAAGAAGAAGGACTGGGACTCAGCCGGAAGCCAATAAAATGAGGAGCAAAGGGACTGTCTAGCAGTTGACGAGGGAAGGCCCAAGCCGGCAGCTGTGGCCAAGGCCTGGAAGGG
The DNA here is from genome assembly GCF_048164855.1 of Canis lupus baileyi. NCBI lineage: Eukaryota > Metazoa > Chordata > Mammalia > Carnivora > Canidae > Canis > Canis lupus. The sequence goes on along the minus strand of NC_132872.1, from coordinate 2,100,950 downwards.
AACTAGTCCAGATCGGAGTGGGTCGGAAGGCCGACCAAGGGACCAAGGGACGGGCCCGTCCAGCACGACGCAACCTTGAGAGCAGCTGGTGTAATGAGCACATTGACTAGAGACCTACACGCAAACGGGGGTGGTCAGGGTTGAATTATTAACAGATACATAGAATACTCAGCAAATGGGGATCCCTGGGTGGCTCAGCGGTTTGGCGCCTGCCTTTGGCCCAGGGCGCGATCCTGGAGTCCCAGGATCGAGTCCCACGTTGGGCTCCCAGCATGAAGCCTGCTTCTCCCTCCTCCTGTGTCTCTGCCTCTCTCTCTCTCTATGTCTATCATAAATAAATAAATAAATAAATAAATAAATAGTTTTTTTTTTGTTTTTAATAAATAGTTTTTAAAAAATTAAAAAAAAATAGAAGTCTACCACAAATTCTACATACAGAAGATGCTCAATCAGTGTCAACCATTACTATTCCCTCGGCATGACATCTTCATCAGACGCCTTGCCATACTCACAGGTGGATGTGATGTGTTAGGACACTTGACTGCAGATGAGGGAGCCTCAGCTCAAGCTGGTGAGTGCATAAAAGAGGATTGCATTGCATCGCATCACAACAAGCTGCAGTCATGGCTGGATCCAGGTGTTCACATGGCGCCAGCAGAGATCTTTCTGTCTCCATTTCTTGGCTCTATTTCCTGTGTTGACTTCATTCTCAAGTGGGCTCTTCTCACACCTTGGCAAGTTGGTCTCACACCCCAGCTACCTGGGCTTCTATCCTGCCAGCTTTGTGATCCTAGGGGAAGGAGAGCGTCTCTGCCTGGTATAGACACTAACTGATCTGGCTTGGGTCCCATGCCCATCCCTGAACAGATTACTATGGCTGAAGAGATAGAGCACAATGATTGGCTAAGCCTGACTCATGTGCCCACCCCTGGAACCATGGACAAAGTGAGGCGGAAATGGTCTTGTAAAGGAATTCCGGGTGCTGTTACTAGAAAAAGAGAGGATAAACGCTGCAAGACCAGTAGCTGTGTCCTAGCCTGAAGCCCGAGACTGCTGCTCGCCATCATCAGCGAGGAGCAGCTAGTTAGGAACCCCCTCTCTGAATACTATATAACTGGCCTGGGTCCCTTTACATCACAAGAGCCATTCAGTATTTCAAGACATGTCCCATGTCCCCACATCTTGTCTCCAGGGAAACAAGCCTAGATCCCCTGATCTTCCTTGCACGACTGTTTCTAGGCTCTTCACCTTCCTGGCTCCCTTACCCTGGACGCTGAGTAGCGCCAAACACTAAAGTGTGGTACCCAGAGTTGAATGAAGCTCCAGATGTGGCCTGACCAGTGGGTTGCTCCTCTCATTTCTCCTGGTCAATGGAGCATCTTAAAGGGGCATTAGCTTTTATAGCAACTGCAATGACTTGTTGGCTCGTACTCATCTTTGGCCAACATATGTGAGCTGCCATTAAGCCAGAGCTTCCTCGTTCTGCATTCATGCAGTTGGTTCTTTGAACCAACTAAATAAAGGAATTTGTCTTCGGTAAACTTCAACTTATAAAATTTGGCCCATTATTGCAGTTTCTTCAGGTGTTTTTGAATATAGATCCTATCTTCAGTGCTAAGCATCTCTCCAGGTTTTGTATGACCTACCTATTTGATTGGCAGACATACTCCTGATTTTCATCCAAGAGAACAATAGGATAAATTAGGGTCAAGGATGAAGCCCTCTGTCCTACTACCCAAGTCCACATGATATCTTGTGATTGTGCAATCAGCTATGGAGCAACCCAGTTGTTTTAGTTTCCCAGGGCTACCAAAACACATTACCACAAACTGAGTGGTTTGAAACAACAGAAATTCACTCTCTCACAGTTCTGGAGGCCAGAGATCCTAAGTTAAGGTGTCACTAGGGCCACATCCCCTCCAAAGACTCTAGAGAAGAATCCTTCCTTGCCTCTTCCTAGTTTTTCTTGATTGCCAGCAATTTTTTTTCTTTATTCATTTGTTTTTATTGAAGTTCAATTTGCCAACATATAGTATGACACCCAGGGCTCATCCCATCAAGTGCCCTCTTCCTTGTCCATCACCCAGTTACCCTAAATCCCCGCCCTCCTCCCCTTCTGCAACCCTGTGTTCGTTTCCCAGAGTCAGGAGTCTCTCATGGTTTGTCTCCTTCTCTAATTTTTCCCACTCAGTTCCCCTCCTTTCCCTTATAATCCCCTTTATTATTTCCTATAGTCCATGTAGATTGTCAGCAATTCTTGACATTCCTTGGCTTTAGCTTGCATCCCTCCATTTCTGCCTCCATCTTTACAGTGTTCTTCCCTCGGTGTGTGTCTTCCATGTGTTTCTGTGTCCAGATTTCCCTCTTATATGGCTACTGGTCATCGGGCTTAGCGCCCAATGCCCTGTTCCACTATGAGTTTGTTCTAATTAGATTACATCTAATTAGATTACATCTACAGAGACCCTATTTCCAAATAAGGTCACATTTACAGGTACCAGGGGTGAGGACTTCCAATGTATCTTTTTGGGGGACACAATTCAATCTACTACACAAGTGGTATCAGACTTCATCTTTTATATCTCCTTCTTGACCTCCCAGCTCTATCCAGATGGCCATGGGAGTCCATGCACCCCAACCCCTGTAAGCCGCCACCGTGATATACTCACCCAGGTTGGAGTGGTATATGTGGTTGCTCTGTCCCTTTCCGCCTTTCCAAGATTCTGACAGACTCTTCCCCTGGGGGAGGCCAGGATCTCCTGGACTGGGGGTAGTTGGAGGGAGGCCATAGACTAGCATGGTTCAGAGCTTGGGCTTTGGAATGAGACAGACCTGTGACTTGGGGCTAGCTCACTCAACCTCCCTTGCATCCCCTTTTCTTCACCTGTAAAAAGTGAGTGATAAAACGTCCCATCCCTAGGAGGATTAAATGACATCCCAGGATAGAAGTGGCTATTACCATGGTTCCTGCTGCTCCTGCTGCTGCTCCGGGTACCTGCTTGGGATCCAGGTGAACCTAGATCTGAATCCATATCTTCCGTGTCCCCTGAGGCACGTTCCTTGACTCTGCTAAACCCTTTTCAGGCTTCCGCATCTGTAAAATGAGAAACCTGCCTCTCTGGGTGTTGTGAACTCTGAGTACACCGGCACACAGCCTGGGGCACAAAGCAGCATAAATCTTTGCTTCTTTCTCTCCCCTTCTGTGAACAAAGGAGGTAATGTTAGTCCGACATGACCTATTCTTAAGAAACTCACGGTGGCTCCTTTATAATAGCTCTATTTTCTCCGTCCTTGGGGAGAGACCTTGGATTTTGAGACCGTCTTTGTAAAGACTCAAAATTGTTTTTAAAAACAAAACGCTAATTATAACTAGATATATATACTTTTCTCCACCGGGCCACTGAGTTCTTTAGGAAGCCCCCTTGATTGGGGATCCCTGGGTGGCCCAGCGGTTTAGCGCCTGCCTTTGGCCCAGGTGCGATCCTGGAGACCCGGGATCGAATCCCACGTTGGGCTCCCGGTGCATGGAACCTGCTTCTCCCTCTGCCTGTGTCTCTGCCTCTCTCTCTCTCTCTCTCTCTCTCTGTGACTATTTACTAATTTATTTATAAATAAATAAATTTAAAAAAAATTTTTAAAAAAAGGAAGCCCCCTTGATCACTGTTTTTATCTTTATGCCCGTTTACCCAAGCGGTAAGTAAAGGCAGGGGATTAATAATGGCCCTAGTGGCCAGATGGAATCAAGGGGTGATGGGGTGGAGCAGGGCTTCGATCCCCAACCTCCGACTCCAAGCCCTATGCTTTGCCTTTACACACAAAAGATTAGATTTCTAAAAATAAGCTGAATTACATATGTAAGTTAATTTTCTTTTAAAAAATTAGAACATTACTGCTAAACCTAAAGTTTCTTTGTCCATCATTTTCTATTAGAACTTGTCCTTGTCTGGGACGCCCGGGTGGCTCAGCGATGGAGCGCCTGCCTTCCTCAGGGCGTGACCCTGGGGTCCTAGGATGAGTCCCACGTCGGGCTCCCTGCGTGGATCCTGCTTCTCCCTCTGCCTGCGTCTCTGCCTCTCTCTGTGTGTCTCTCATAAATAAATGAAATATTTAAAAACCAAAAAAGAACTTATCTTTGTCTCCTCATCCCCAGGGGTTATTATTTATGGGTTTGATATGTACGCCCTAAAATTTAAAAAAATATAGACATTTCCGTTCCTTTATTTATGTATAAACCTACACAAAGTCTATTGTAACGTGTTTTGGGAAGAGTGTTTTCACGGAGATGGCATCATGTATCCCACAAGGTTTGGCAACTTGCATTTTTTACTCCACAGCGCATTTTGCGAGTTCTCCTGTTGAAACACATAAATCTGGTTTGTTCCCTTGGTCCCCGGGATTCCATTGAAATGTGCTATGCTTGGCCTTCCCCTGATGGGTGCCCCGAGCCCCCCGCCCCATTTCCCACCGCTTCTGAGGGCTGGAGGCTCTGTGGAGTAGGTCCTGAGCGGCTTTCTGGAAGCCTCCTAGCTCACACACTTGCTCAGCTGGCAAGGCCAAAATCCTGCGGAGGTCGCTTTGAAAGCAGGACCACCCGCAGACCTTAAGTGTCTGGAAGTCAAGATCAAGGGCTTCCCCCAGGCCACCTGCTGCAGAAGTAGGAAGGCCCAGCAGAGCCCCAGGAGCTCGAGCCCAGCCTCCGCAGCTCTGCTTGCCAAAAGGACCTGCTAACAGTGTAACATAAAAAGAGAAGTACAATAAACACGATAACCAGGCTGCTACTGAAGAACATGGCAGCAGTAAAACAATAAAAATAAACCAGCTAACTACGGAGCAAATACAAAAACAAAGACAGATTAGACCGTCTTTGACTAGGCCTTGATCTAAATTAGGACTCCCCATGAGCAAGGCCTGAGGTTGGTGGCGGTGAGCACCTCCCTGCCAGAGGATTTCCTCTTTCCTGCAAGAATCCATCCTTCCTCCTTCCTCCCAGAATTGAGTCTGGGGTCCTGCTGAGCCGTACGTGTGTACCTATGGGCATGTAGTCCTCATTAGGGGACTCCCAGCCCGGACTTCCAATTCGAATCACCTGGGAAGATCGAAAACAAACAGATAAACCACCACTTTGTCAGTGGTTTGGGGGCAAATCAGTGCGGGAGTGGTGGTGGTGGTGATGGGGTGGTGGAGAGCTATGAGTTCACACTCCATTAATTTACGGTTCTTGCTGATTTCCAGGGTGTAAATACTACCGCCCCCCCCCCCCATTTAAGTTGCTAAGCTGGTTTACCAACTGGCTTGCAAAACCATTCAGTCAGCATTCAAGACAGTGGCATCAATTTAGAACTCTTTGCAGCTTTTCTTGCTTTCCAAGAATTTCCAATATACACCGTGGTCCCTGGAAAATCAACCAATCAAATTTCAATGCTACTTACAGCCAAATCACTTACAAAGCAACTTCCTTAAATCTCTTTTGGAAAGTTTACAGCAGAAAATATTCAAGGGGGGCTGCAGGCGTGTTTTATCGTGTTTGGTGTGATCCGCAGGGACTGCCATGAGGAAGTGCTTCCGGGGCCTACGAAGAGAGCAGGAGAGAAGGGAGTCCCCACTGTGCGGATGGACAAACCGGCAGCCCCCTGGCTACAGGAATCCTCCTCTGCACACACCTGCCACCTGCCACCTGTTCCCAGGGCACCTTCACAGGGTGGGCGGCTTCTGAGATTCTGAGAGGTAAAGCAACTTGCTCCAGGCCAAATGGCCAGGTCTCAACCCAGGACTTGATCCCAGAATGAGGCCTCCCCACAAAACACACGTGGAGTCCGAGACCTCGACTCAGGTCCAGAAGCTTTAAAGTCGGGGTACTCCCTCCCTTTGCTCCTGTCTGGCCCCTCAGCCATGCCCTGCAGGGGTTGATCCACTGGGAGCCCACACCTGCTGACACCCAGGAGGAAGCCTTCACCACCCAGCAGGCTCCCAGCTGCCTCCCTGCAAGGCTTCCCAGGCTGGGAGGGGTGCCTGCGGGGCAGGAGTCAGGGGTGCCAGGAAAGCTTCCAGACCTTCTGCGGAGTGAGGAAGCCGCCGGGTGGTTTGAGTCAGAGCTGCTGATCCCCAGGCCAGGCCCCCACACAGGGAGCTGTTCCCAGCAGCCCAGGTCGCCAGGCAGGTAGCCGGTGCTGCATAGGTGGGGGGCTCCCCTACCCCTTCGGTGAGCTTCGCCCCCTGGAGCTCCTTACAGACCACCCTTTCAGCGGCAAAGCCACCTTCCCCTTCTTGCACTGGGTTGGGGACCCTCTGCCTGGTCAGGGTCTCCTTAGCCAGAAGGAGGCATCCCCAAATAGCAGCTCGGGGTAGCCTGGGGTCCTGGCCTCCAAGGTCAGCACTGCCGCTGAGGACCCTGGAGAGGCTCTGCTCTCTGCCCTGGTCGCATGCGTCCCCGGGGGCAGGCCAGCTGGGCTTCGCTTGGAGGAAGACAGGGCGGCCCCCCGGCACTGGTGAGGGTGTCTGCTCCCCGGGGCCCCCGCACCTGCCCCCCCACTCTCAGATGACACGCCATGAACAACACTCTGGCAAGAGCAGATGGAGTCGGGCAGACGCATGGTCAGGACGCTGGATTTCAGCCCAGTGGCTCTCCTACACCGAGAAGACGCAGCAGGCAGAAGGGGGGGAGACGTGTGGGATGAGGGGGTGTCTGTGTTGGTGCAGGTGCCACAGGATGCGGAGGGGACGCTGACTCCATGCGTGTGATCGGAAGGTGGGCGTGCAAGGACTCATCCAAGGAAATGAGAACCTGAAGTCAGGACAGATGAGGGACCTGAAAAGCGGGGCCAGGTCTGAAGGCTGTGGCGCCCCCAGGCTCCCCGGCCCGGGGTGGGGGGTGGGGGGCTCTTGGCCCCGCAACTGCAGCCCCAGGGGACCCTCCTGGCCAACGTCTTCCGTGAAGATGCAACTAATGTTGCCAAGTCTGAGTCGAGAGTCCCCGGGAAAGAGCGCGGCCCCGCCTGGAGGATGGCAGGCCACGCGTGCTGCCACCGCGACGGTCATCCCTCGGTCGCCCGGTCTACACAGCAGCCGCCCCGCGGCGATGCTCGACCTGCCCACCTGCAGGCCCGGAGGCGCAGCGCTTCGCAGGAATAGAGTCAAGACTGCACGGGGGCTCTGATGCACACACTCCTCAGCCTTTGGGTCTGCAACTATTTGCTGCTTACGTGCCTGGGGGCTCAGGTGGTTAAGCGCCGCCTTGGGCTCGGGTCATGACCCCAGGGTCCTGGGATGGAGCCCGGCTAGGGCTCCCTGCTCGGCGGGCGCCTGCTTCTCCCTCCCCTTCTGCCCCCCCCCCGCCCCCCATCTTACCTCCCCACCCTAGCCCCTACCCGACCAGCAAAGAGGCCTTTGAAGCCAGACAGACCTGAGTGCAAATCTCCGTTCTTGTACTTGTCAGCATGCGGCTTTGGGCAAGCTCCTGAGCTCTCTGGGCCTCCTAACCGTGAGAGGTCTTAGGGTGGCGTGGACTGTGCCCTAGGGCACCCAGCCCAGTGCCTGAAAACGGCAGGTGTTTGATAACATCCGTGCCTTGCTAGAGACACAGCAACGTGGAAATTCAGCCGTGGAGCCCCTCCGGTCTTGCATACTTCCCACTTCCCACGCATTCTCCTGACAAAATCTGACTCTATCATCAGGGGTCCCCTGTTTTATTTTCCTTTGCCGCTAAAGCACTGACTCGGCGTGAAGTCCCCGGCGGTTACTTCAGCTAACACGGAGCACCTGCCATGTGCTAGGCACCGCAATGCTCGAAGTGGGTCCTTACCCACTGCGGGTGACGGTCTAGCCACAGAATGGCAAGCAAATAGTTCTAAAACAAGGCAGGGTATAGTGAGATTCAAGATGCTAGGACTTAGGAGGCGGCGGGCGCCATCTGGGCATGGTGTGCTCCTACCATTCCTTCCCCGAGGAAGAGTTCTGCAGGGCTCCCGTGGAAAAGGCAGCTACGTAACTTGCTATATAACTTGCAGGGCCCCGCATTAAGAAGATGAAGAGTTTCAGTGATAGCAGAGCCTTAAACCAAGTGTGGGGCCAGTGTGAGCACAGGGCCCCTCACGGTGGTACAGGTCACAGGCCCACCAGCCAGCCCTGAGCACCACCTCTCCATGACCCCCGTGCAGGCCCCTAGGATCCTGCAGAGACAGCAGCAGCTGCCTCCAGGAGAGCTGGGCACCGGGCAGACCCTGTGGGCGATGGGCCCGCAGGAGGCCAAGCTAGTGATCATGCGTCACGGCTCCTCACTTCTCCCTGAGGAGACTCATTTCCGTCTGATGAGAGTCACCGGGGGTGACGCTGGGTTTCCACAAGCTGAAATGGACAGCAATTTCCTCGCCGTGAGAAAGAGCCACCCTGCAGTTGTCTCGGGGTGCTTGACGATGGCCTGCCCCTCACTGTGTCTTCTCCCCGTCACCACAAATTACCAGCCCAAGGTCAGGAGCCAGGAAAAGCGATGGGAGCCACTGATGCTAACAATCCCTAACGTGAAAGTTCCAAGGACACTCTGTCCTCAGACACAGATGCCATGCACGGAAACTGAAATAGGACCGTCATAAATAATACACATAAAATACATAAATATTTATTTGATACCAGCATAAAAGTGAGATATCAGGTGACATCCTTGTGCTGCTGGTTGGGCCCTCCGAAGGTCAACTAGGCCATCCCTCTGCCTCTAGCTATTTCAAGGCAAAAACAGAAAATTCTGTGATGCTCCACTTTACTGGGGCAGTAGTCGTCTGGGAGGCCATCTCACAGGTGCGGGGATGCACGGGGCTGCCGTTGCTGCTTCCTGCCCGCTGCTCTGCTGCCCGTTTCTGACTTATTTGACCCTCTTCAGAGCCCAAAACAGGTCCCTGCTGATGCCTCAGTTTGGTTGAGGACCTTTTTTTTTCCGTGCACTGCCTTTGGGAGCAGCTGCAGGCAACCCAGCTCCACTTCTTTTGCTCCATGCCAGACGTCAGGCCAGAAGGACATACGGCTAGGCATGGGATCCTCCTGGAGTGATGCCACACGTAAGGAAATAAGAGGCGTACCATGTTTAATCATGCTGCACCTGCCAGGTCAGGCCTGACCTCTGCCCTCTACAGCCCTCACGTACAGAAAGGGTTATAACCCTGCTCTGCAGCCTCAGCTCTGGCATGAGGACATCCTGAATGCCCCTACTTTGAAATGAGTTTAGGGCACACAGCCAGGTCCCTCCAGTGGCATCCCGAGTGATGGCTCACAGCCAAGACGGGTCTCCTGGCTGGTCTATAAGCTGCAGGGGAGCTGGACGCTGGGGCTTGTAGTGAGCCTCTGTGTATCCCCTTTGTGTGCAGCCCGGGAATCAGCATCGGGAACTCAGAAGGTAAAGGTAAGATTTCAGCGTGGCCTGTCCTCTTTAGAAATGACATTTTTTGGCTACTATCAAAAACCAGGAAAATAACATGTGCCAGAGCGTGGAGAGAAACTGAGCCCCTCGTGTACCGCTGGCGGAATGTAAAATGGTGCAGCTGCTACGGCAAACAGTACGGTGGTTCCTCGGAACATTAAACTTACCATATGACCCAGCAATTCCATTTCTGGGTATGTTTCCAAAAGAACTGGCATCTCGAAGAGATATGCGGAGACCCATGTTCACAGCAGTAAGATTCACAAGAACCAAAAGGGGGAAGCAACTCAAGTGTCCACTTCGACACAAATGGATAAACCAAATGTGGCATACGCATACAGCGGAATATCATTCAGCCTGAAAAGGGAAGTAAATTATGATACACGCTACGACAAAGATGAACCTGGAAGACATTACGCGAAGTGAAATACTCCAGTCGGGAAAAGGCCAATACTGTACGCGTCCACTTACATCAGGTACCTGGAAGAGCCAAAGTCCTAGACGGAGGGTACAACGGTGGTTGTCAGGGGTGGGAATGGAGTGTTCTTATTCAATGGGTACAGGGCTTCAAGATGAAAGGGTTCTAGAGATTGGTTACACGACCATGTGAATATGCATCATGTCACTGAACTGAACAAACAATCCTAAAACTTCTCTGGAACCACAAAGACGTTGAATTGCCAAAGCAATCTTGAAAAAGAAAAACAAAACTGGAGGCATCACAATTCCAGATTTCTAGCTATATTACAAGACGGTAGTAATTAAAACAGTACGGCACTGGCATAACAATAGATGCACAGATCAATAAAATCAATGCACAGATCAGAAAATTAGAATTAAACCCACAATTATATGGTCAGTTAATCTTCCACAAAGGAGGAATGACTATCCAATGGGAAAATACAGTCTCTTCAACAAGTGGTGCTGGGAAAACCGGACAGCACATGCAAGGAAAGGAACCGGACCATGTTTCTTACACCACACACAAAAATGAACTCAAAATGGATTAAAGACCTAAATGTGAGCTCTGAAACCATAATAATCCTTGAAGAGAGCACAAGCAGTAATTTCTCTGATATCAGTTGTAGCAACATTTTTCTAGACATCTATCCTGAGGCAAGGGAAATAAAAGCAAAAATAAACTATAGGGACTACATCAAAATAAAAAGTTTCTGCACAATGAAGGAAACAATTAACAAAACTAAAAGGCAGCCTATGGAATGGGAGAAGATATTTGTGAATATCTTTTATCTTTCTTTTTTTTTAAGATTTTTTTTCTTTTAAAGATTTTATTTATTTGTTCGTGAGAGACACAGAGAGAGAGAGAGAGCACGAGAGGCAGAGACACAGGCAGAGGGAGAAGCAGGCTCCGTGCAGGGAGCCCAACGTGGGACTCGATCCTAGGTCTCTAGGATCGTGCCCTGAGCTGAAGGTGGTGCTAAACCGCTGAGCCACCCGGGCTGCCCCTATCTTTCTTTTTTTTTAAGATTTAAAAAATTATTTTACAGAGAGAGAGAGCACAAATTGGGGGAGGGCACAAGGAAAGGAAGAGAAAGAATCCTCAAGCAGACTCCTGCCTGAGCAAGGAGCCTGATCCAGGGCTTGATACGAGGCTTGATCCCAAGACCCCAAGATCATGACCTTTGCCAAAACCAAGAGTCGGCTGCCTAACTGACTGTGCCACCCAGGTGCCCCTGCAAGTATTATTCCTGATAAAGACTTAGTATCTGAAATACATAAAGAATCGATATATATAAAACCAAATAATCCAATTTAAAAATGGGCAGAAGGCATGAACAGATATTTCTCCAAAAAAGACATACAGAGGGCCAATAGACACATGAAAAGATGCTCATCATCACTCATCAGGGACATGCAAATCAAAATTATGCATGAGATATCATCCCACAATTGGCGGAATGGCTAAAATAAAAAAAAACACAAGAAACAACAAGCGTCGGTGAGGATGCAGAGAAAATGGAACCCCCATGCACCGTTGCAGAGAATGCGAATTGGTGCAGCCATTGCGGAAAACAGTATGGAGGTTCCTTAAAAAACTAAAAATAGAGCTACCTTCCAATCCAGGAATAGCACTGGTGGATATTTACCCCCAAAATAGGAAAACACTAATTCAAAGGGATACACACACCCTTAGGTTTATTGCAGCAATATTCACAATAGCCAAGATTTGGAAGCAGCCGATGTCCACTGATCGAAGATGTGGTATATATCACAATGGAATATTTTTCAGTCATAAAAAAGAAAAAAATCTTGCCATTTGCAACGACATGGATGGGGCTAGAAAGCATAATGCTAAGGGAAATAAATCAGTTAGAGAAAGCCAAATAAGCATATGACCTCACTCCTGTGTGAGATTAAGAAGGAAAACAAACAAGCAAAAGAAAAAAGAGAGGGATCCCTGGGTGGCGCAGCGGTTTGGCGCCTGCCTTTGGCCCAGGGCGCGATCCTGGAGACCCGGGATCGAGTCCCACGTCGGGCTCCTGGTGCATGGAGCCTGCTTCTCCCACTGCCTGTCTCTCTCTCTCTCTCTCTCTCTCTGTGTGACTATCATAAATAAAATTTAAAAAAAGAAAAAAGAGAGACAAACCAAGAAACAGGCTGTTAACTATGGAAAACAAACTGATGGTTACCAGAGAGAACCTGGTGGAGGGGACAGGGGATGGAGGAAATAGATGATGGGTATTAAAGAGCACACTTAACTGTGATGAAAAAAATAAAATAAACAAATAAACATAACAACAGCAAAAGACACTACTGAACTCTACATTTTAGAAGTGGTTAAGATGGGAGGCAGCTGGGTGGCTCAGTGGTTGAGTGTCTGCCTTTGGCTCAGGGTGAGATCGAGTCCCGCATCAGGCTCCCCGCCTGGAGCCTGCTTCTCCCTCTGCCTGTGTCTCTGCCTCTCTGTGCCTCTCATGAATAAATAAATTTAAGAATCTTTAAAAAAAAGAGGGAGTGGTTAAGACGGTAAATTTTATGTTGCATTTTACCACTATTAAAAGTATTTGCCACTATTAAAAATAAAAATATCAACAACATTCTGTTGTTTCTGCATATAAAGCAAATATTTATTAAAATTCTTGACCTGGGATCCCCAGGTGACTCAGCGGTTTGGCGCCTGCCTTTGGCCCAGGGCACGATCCTGGAGACCTGGGATCGAGTCCCACGTCGGGCTCCTGGTGCATGGAGCCTGCTTCTCCCTCTGCCTGTGTCTCTGCCTCTCTCTCTCTCTCTATGTCTATCATAAATAAATAAATCTTTAAAAATAAATAAATAAAATTCTTGACCTTATACAAAGGTTCAAAGAGACAAAGATGCAATATATCCCATATATTACATGAAAAAACTCAGAATGAAATAAAAAACTACTACAACCCCACTACCCAGAGACAACTGCTTTTGATAACACGATAGACCTCCTTCTGCATTTGAACATATACATGCATATACATCTCTGTCCGTCTATAATTTACAGCATTCAATAGGTATGATTACATATGCCACCTTTTCACTTAATGCATCCTAAGTATTTCTGAAATCTCCTATAACATGACGTCTTATGGCTTCCTGATATTTTAATCATATGGACATAACCACAATTTATTCAACTGTTGTTCTATTTCTGAGCATTTAGGTTGTTCCAAGTTCTTCAATATTTTAAACAATATTGTGATAAACATCCTTATGTATATACTGTTGTCCAAATTTGCAGTCATTTCCTTAGAATCATTTCCCAGAGGTGAAGTTACTGAGTTTAAGGCTGAGTGTGGGGGATCCCCAGGTGGCTCAGTGGTTTAGCGTCTGCCTTTGGCCCAAGGCATGATCCTGGAGCCCCGGGATCGAGTTCCATGTCGGGCTCCCTGCATGGGGCCTGCTTCTCCTTCTGCCTCTCTCTCTCTCTCTCTGTCGTTCATGAATGAATAAATAAATAAAATCTTAAAAAAAGAAGAAAAAGGCTGCGTGCGTTGAGCCTGGTGGTGGCACCCCCCCCCCCCCACCCCGGGCCCTCCCTCACAGCCCTGTCTCGGCTCCCAGGGCCAGGGCTCACCCTATGCTCCCCGCTGTCCCTGCCAGGGCCGCCGAGACTGGAGACTCTCTCTCCTTTCACTTCTACTGGATTTGACTCCTGCAGGTGCTGGGGAACTAGATGCTCTGGGATTTCGGCGAAGTAAAACAGGACCCCTGTGTCACTCTGGGCTTAACTTTGTAGGTTCAAACATCTTACAAAAAGTCCAGAATCCGTCGTGGGAAGGGACTTAGAGAGATGGCCTCATCCAACCCTGTCATTTTACTGAGCAGGAAAATTAGGCACACAAGGAGGATGATATTCCCTTAGCTCGATGGACAGTTAAAATGGAACTTGGCCTATCGCCCCAGCGAGGTTTGGGGTCACAGCAGGGAGCAAAATCTGCAGCTCACTGCATTGCCAGGCTCCATAACAGCTGTGGGGGCAGCTGAGGCCACCTTCTGACAGCCTGAGTGACAGCTGCCTGGTGACCACTCAGGAGCCATAAAACTCTCTCCAGGACGGCAGCTCGGCCCCCCTGCAGTCAACTCAGGGAGCCAGGTCCCAGACGGATGACACTGGCAGCCCTACATGGGCCGGCCTGTGGCTGTGGGGTCTGCACTTGGCCAGTGAGGAGCAGAGAGGACCCAGGCCTGCCTGTTCAGGACACAGAGCAGGGAAGGACAGGGACAGGAGGCCCCATCGCCGAGCAGCTGCCGTGGGCCAGGTCCTGGTTTGCCCCCGACCCGAGCGCGGCCCTTCCAGGCAGGCATTTGCCCCGTTGGCAGATGAGGCTCGGAAAAGGTCAAGAACTCGAGCAAATGTCGACCTGAGAGCAAGTGAGGACCGCGGCGCCGCTGGCCCTCCGACAGCGCAGTGTTCTTTCTTCCCCCATAGGCTCGTTTATTTATTTATTTTTTATTTTTTAAATCAAAATAACTTTCTGTTGAAGTCGAGTTGCCACGCGTTGCATTAGTTTGAGGCATACACCGTGGTCACTTGACAGCCCTGTACGTTGTGCCCTGCCCACCGCAGGTGGCCGCTGCCTGTCACCACAGCGCGGGGACAGAACCTGGAGGGCATCCGTGCGCTGCTCCGTCCCCCCCGTGGTGGCCCCCGTGTCTGTGCCAGCCCGCTCATCGCTCATGAGGACCCCAACACACGTCATAGAGTAAAAGAGACACATGTGATCACACACACGTCCGCAGGCGGGTTTCAGGTCACGGTGCGGGGCGAGCGGGCGCAGGTCAGTGGAGGACGTCAGGAGGTGGCAGCGCGGTCCCCGAGTCCTGCTGGGACAGGGACAGGCCGGCCGAGGGCCGATCCGTGGTGGGGAAGCACGACACACGGAGCTGGCGGCCGCGGGCTGAGAACCGGGCCCAGAACCACTGCACCCCCGAACCCAGCCCTGCACGACAATGGGACCTGCCCTCATTTTCCTCCAGACACCACCCGGTTCCTCCAGGGCAAAATTCCTGCAGAGTTGTCTAAGCTCTCCTCCAAGTCCTTTTTTTCTGATTCTATTTTTAAAATGTGCCCTTATTAATGAATTACTGCCTTTTTTTTAAAGATTTTTTTTGAAATTGTATTTATTTATTCATGAGACACAGAGAGAGGCAGAGACCCAGGCAGAGGGAGACGCAGGCTCACTGCGGGGACTTGATCCACGGGATCATGACCAGATCAACCCCTGAGCCACCCAGGTGCCTCCTCTCCATCGACCTTTTAGGTATTTAAAGATCCCTAAACTTCTTATAAAGGGCATCTCGTTGTAACGTGTTCTGGTACTTTTTTATTTGGTGTGGATTGAATTGTGCCCCTCCCCCCAAAAAAGAGTGCTGTGAGTCCTGTGCTCACTACTCCGGAGAATGTGATCTGTAGAAGATCTTTTACAGAGATAGGGCCTTTGCAGAGGTCACCGGAGTGGGCCCTACACCAACATGACTGGTGTCCTTATAAAAGGGGGACATTTGGACATAGAGACACATATAAGGGGAGAACGTCCCATGCAGACTGGAGTTCTGGCCCAGGTGCGACCAGAAACCAGGAGATCACGGTGGGACACATCCGTCCTTGGGCCCTCAGAGCGAGCGCGGCCCCACCAGCACCTTGACCTTGGACCTCTGGCCTCCAGAACCGTGAGAGGGCACCTGGTCCGTGGTACTTTGTGATGGTGGCCCCAGGAAATGAATACGTCATCCGCTACCATATTCTTGACATGCACTTGTTAATGAATGAGGCTGAACGGGGCCCAGGGTTCCTCGTTTCCCCTCCCCGTCCCATTATACGGTATTACCCGGTTTATCCATTTACCCTGAAAAGCTAAATGGCTCACTTACCGGCTCTTTGACGGCGCAAAGGGCGGCGGCCCCATCCCCGATCCCGCCATGCGGGGCCCTACAGGGGACGGGCCCTTGGGTCCTGGCGCAGCAGTCAGAGCAGCAGCACGCGTGGCGAGGCCATCCTAACGGCTAAACCCTTGGCCTGCCTGGTGGTTGGAAAGTGGTATTTCCCGGTGTCTTCAAGTTGCATATTCCTGATTCCTAAGGAAGCTAAACATCTTTCTCCGTGTTGGCTGACGATGTTTTCTCTTGCAAAACACATGGTCGCGTGTTCCTTGTCTTTTCTTCTTACTTACTTCCAGTTCTTCATGTATTCTGGACCCTAATCCTGCGCTGATTTATGTGTTGCTAGGATGTTCTCTTATTTCACATTTTTTGCTTTATTTATGAGTGTCTTTAAAAAAAAAAAAGATTTTATTTATTGGTTTGAGAGAGAGAGAGCACAAGAGCAGGGGAGAAGGAGAAAGGCTCCCTGCTGGGCAGGGACCCCAGTGATGCGGAGCTCCGGAGCTTGACCCCAGGGCGCTGGGGCCATGACCTGAGCCCAAGGCCGATGCACCCCGAAGAGGCTTTATTTTCCAGGGCAGTTTCGGCTTTACAGAGCAGAGGGTACAGGCCGTCCCACACTGCACCCAGACCACCGGCGCCCCCCCCCCCACCCGTGGTGCATTTGTTACAATCCCTTTACCCACGCGGGCACATCATTACCAGCTTCTCAGTTTAACGTGGAGACGTGTTCCCTGTAGCAGTCAGCGCTCTCCCTCCGGAGATCCTCGTCGGAGCCGGCCCGGCTCCCGCTCGCTCTAGGCTTTGTCTTCGCTCCTCGCAGGCCCGCCCGCCGAGCTGGGGCTCCCTTCTGGGGCTGCTGCACCCGGGTCATTACAAGGTCAGAACAGGGGGCACGAGCAGAGACGGCGGCCCCAGGACTGGAAACAACGCACAGATGCGGCTCATCTCACCGGAGGGAGACCGAGCAAGCCCCGGGCTGCTGCCCACCCTTAACCGGTGGCGTGTTGGGTGGGCCACCGCCAATAGGCCGCGCGGAAACCCGACGGCTGTCCCCCTTCTGAGCAGAGGACACATGTGGCCTTTGCAAGAAAGCAGGTTCCAGGAAAAGAGCTCGGTTGGTCTCCCCCTCCACCCACGCCGCCCGCTGCACCTGCCACTTTACATGAGCGGACGATGCTGCAAGTCTGGCCTGAGTCATAGGGAGAAGATTGAGTGACGCTCAGGAAATGCTGCTCACGGAAGCGCTAGAGTGGTGAGAGCCACGGAGATGTCTGTCAAAGGCGGCCCACCAGCGAGGCTGCCGCACCTCCTCGCCATCGGGCAGCTCCCTCCCTGGGCCCGCTCCACCTGCACCTGCACCTGCACGGGCAGCTCCATCCCTGGGCCCCGCTCCACCTGGGGCAGCTCCATCCCTGGGCCCCGCTCCACCTGGGGCAGCTCCATCCCTGTGCCCCGCTCCACCTAGGGCAGCTCCATCCCTGGGCCCGCTCCACCAGCACAGGCAGCCAGAGACCTGCTGGCACCTGCCACCAGGGACGCCTGCCGGCTTCCCAGAAGAGGCCACAGAACCCGAGGAGGGGGGAGGCAAGTCCAGGGAGCAGGGAGGGTGGAGGGGGAGGGGGAGGCAGATCTGAGTAACGGAGGGGGAGGGCCGAGAGCTGGAGGGACAGGAGCAGGCCCACTGGCCCAAGAGCAGAGGCCAGAGCTGACAAGATCGAGCACCCTTTGACCCGCAGGTTTATCTTTCGTGCTCCTTGAAGCACCGTGAAACAGAGCCAGGGATGACATGGGGCCCTGGCCGGGTTCCTGCCAACACGGGCGGGACTCCCCGGTTCAGGATGTGAGCCCTGGGGTAGGAGTGGAGGGAGGCAAGGCTACCAAAGGGGCTCGGGGACCGCTGGCGGGCGCTGCACATGCGCTGTGTCTTCATTGTGGCGGCAGCTTCCCGGACCTCCGCGTGTGGCAAAACTTACCAGATTGTTCATTGTATTATTATTAATTTATTACTTTAAAGAGAAAGAGTGAGTGAGAGAAAGAAAGCACAAGCAGGAGGGGCAGAGGGAGGAGGAGAGAGAATCTCAAGCAGACTCTGTGAGGCGCGTAGAGCCCGATATGGGGCTTGATCTCACGACTCTGAGATCATGACCTGAGCAGAAACCAGGAGCCGGACGCTTAACCGGCAGCACCACTCAGGCGCCCCAGATCGTGCACTTTAAATATGTCCAGTTTAGTCAATTATATTTTTTTCTTAAACATCAGTGATTTCTTTCTTTTTGTTTTAATTTTATTTATTCATGAGACACACAGAGAGAGGCAGAGACACAGGCAGAGGGGGACGCAGGCTCCATGCAGGGAGCCCGACGCAGAACTCGATCCCGGGACTCCAGGATCATGCCCTGGGCCAAAGGCAGGCGCTAAACCGCTGAGCCACCTGGGCTGCCCAGTCAATTATATTTCTAAATAGCTGTTAAAAATGATGAAACAAGGGGTGCCTGGGTGGCTCAGTCAGTCTTGATTTTGGCTCAGGCCATGGTCTCAGGGTTGTGAGAGTGGGGAGTCTGCTGGAGAGTCTCTCCCCCAACCCTGCTCTGTCACCTGTGCACACACCCTCTCTGAATAAATAAATAAATAAATAAATAAATAAATAAATATATAAACAAACAAACAAATAAATAAATAGGTTTCTTTTTTAAAAACTACAAAACCTGTGTGGTGGTGATATTTATTACATATGCCTCTTGATAGACGGAGGAAAGACGGGAAGGCTATTCCCCAAAGTGTTACCAGTGATTAGTTCTGGGTTGTGGGATTACCGAGAACTTCCATTTTCTTCTTTTCTATACTTTACAAATTTTCCAAAATAGGTATGTTCCACTTCTGTAGTCAGGAGAAAAAAGCGTTTACGTCGCCATAAGAGCCGTCTCCAAGTTGCGGGGACCTTGGGAAGAGGGGCAGCGGGGGAGCCCGAGGCTGTGCGTGGGGGGGATGCTGGGTGCTCGGGGCTGGAAGAGCCCGGCCCGGAGGGAGCACCTGTCGCACCCCAGCTCTGCCCTTTGCTGGCTGAGGGGCCCGGAGCCGGGGACTTGAGCATTCGGTGCCTCGGTTTCCCCAGTTATGACACGGAGAGGACTCCCGCAGCCTCCGCCGGCGGCCAAGGGATTCCGGCCCGGGCAGGCGGCTCCCAGCGGCCTAGGCCCCGCACGGTGGAGACCCGGGAGCGGCACCTGCTGCTCCCCCCATCCTAGCTCCCAGGTATTACAAAGAAGAGAACTGACTTAAGAAAAGCTTTTTTACTTTTTTGTTTTTGAAGATAAAAATAAGGAGGGTTGAGTAATCTCTGAAACCAAAAGCTAACTCTGGAACTGAAGGTTTCGGGAGGCTTCTCTTAACCGGTACCAGAGGTCCCTCTCTCCCAACCAAGCGCAACCCCCTGGCCTCCCGCCCGCGCCCAGTGCCCCGCCGCTGCACCTGCACCCCGGCCTCACCGGGTCGGGATACCGGCCGCTGCTCCTCCTCCAGCTGCTCCCCCGGCCCGGGGTAACCTGTGCCTCCCCGGCCCCGGGGCCGTCTTCCCTTGGCATCCCTTTGGGGGTCCGGGCGCTGGCCGAGGGCCTGAGCCGGTGCCCAGGGGGTTACCACGCTTCCCGGCCTCGCGCCCCTCATCTGTCTGGGGGCCCCTTACCCCGCCCCTGCACGCGGTGTGCAGTAAGCCTTGCACACAGGCGTGCCCTCGGCCTCCCAGGAGAGGGGCCGTGGCTCACACCCTGCCCTCGCCTGCAGGTGCCTCCGGGCCGGGGCGTCGTGCCCTCGGTTATGACCCCTCCGTGGCCTGTTGCCGTCAAACCTCCCTGCAGGCGGCTGGCCGCGGGCGGTCACCTCGGGCTCCTCGCGCAGGCTCCCCGTCCCGGGAGACCGAGGCCGCCCGCGCTCGGGGCTCGGCCCCGGCTCTGGGAGCCTGTCTGCGTCCCGGGCAGGTGCGGGGCGAGGCGCGGCCATCGGGCAGGTGAGCACCGTGCGTGCCCCAGGCGAGAGCCCTTGCTGGCAGTGTTTTCAGAGGCACCAGGCCCAAGGACTGTGATGGCTCTTCCAGCAGGAAGGTCCCCGCCCGAGCCCCCCGGGGGTGTGCGGGTGCCGTCCCCAGGACGGCGTGGGGGAGCCCGGCAGGTGGGGCGCACCTGCGCGGGTGCAGCCGCCCGGGCCTCCAGTCCTCCCACCCGCCGTCGGGTCAGCTTCGGGGAGCCCCGCGGCCCCCTCGTGCCCACCACCCTCGCGGGCCGCTCTGCCCCAGGCCCTGCTCACGGACCAGCCCGCCGGCACCTGCCCTGGCTCCGCTGGGTCGGGCCCCTCACTCCCTCGCCCCGCCACGGGGCAGCCGCCACTCTGCGCCCATCCTCGCCCCGGGAAGGGGTCGACGACACATCCTCCCGATGCTTGAGAGCATCGCATGGAAAACAGCATTTCCCCGACTTGAGACAGGGTTTCCATACCTGCACATCACCTGCTCTACCTTGCACTTGGGATGCGCCATCAAATCAATGTTAAACCACCTCATTTTGTGGGAAAATATACTTTGCTAAAGAACACAGAGCCTGGGAGGGGGATGGGGGGAAAGGGCACGGGGTGATGGGCATGAAGGAGGGCACGTGATGGGATGAGCACTGGTGCTATGTAAGCCGGATGAGTCACTGACCTCTACCTCTGAAGCCAATAATACATGATCTGCTAATTAATGGAGTTTAAATTTAAATATATATATTGGAAAAAAAACCCACAGAGCCCACAATGATAGGTTAATATATGCAGCCTCTCTTGTTCCTTTTAAATAACCCATTTATACAAACTCCCACTTTGGGACATCCAGTGAGCTCAGCAGTTGAGCATCTGCCTTTGCCCCAGGGTGTGACCCCCGGGGTCCTAGGATCGAGTCCCACATCGGGCTCCCCCGCAGGGGGCCTGCTTCTCCCTCTGCCTGTGTCTCTGCCTCTCTCTCTCTCTCTGGGTCTCTCATGAATAAATAAAATATTTAAAAAAAATAAAAAAATAAAAATAAAAAACCCCATCTCAAAAAAACAAACAAAACTCAGTCTCCAAATCCTTCTATTCTTGGTCAAGGCAGGCTTCTCTTGAGCTAGATATGTATTTTTCTCCCATGGCCATTACAATAAATATTTACCTATTGAAATCCAAAGTCCTCTGGGGGAGAGACGAGCGGGCCGCGGCAGCACGCTTTGGGAGACCCTGAGGTAAGAGGTGGGCAGCTTAAGGCCACACCCACTGCAGCAGGTGTGCAGGGGCTGTGGGCAGGAGGACCTCTGCCTGGAGGACTCACTGGCTCCCCGCTGGAGGCCAAGGACCAGGTCCCCCACTGCTCCACTGGGAGAGGGGTGCAGAGGACAAGGCTAGGGCCTCACCGTGCCATGAGAAGTCAGCTCATCCTGGGAGTCCTGCCTTCAGGCCACCGTCAGAGCACGTACCTCCTGCCAGTCGGTGAGCTCAGAACTTAGGACATCTGAGCTCCGTGGGGCCTGGCCAAACCGGAACTCAGGAGCTGGGCGCTGGAGGGCACCTGGGGGGCTCAGTCGGCTCAGACATGTCTTTGGCTCAGCTCATGAATTCAGGGTCCTGGGGTCAACCCCACGTCGGGCTCCCTGCTCCGTGGGGAGTCTCCTTGTCCCTCTCCCCCTGCTTGTGCTCTTTCTCTCTCTCTCTCAAATAAACAAACAACATCTTTTTAAAAAAAGTTTGGGGACTGGAGCTTTAACTCTTTAAAAACAGGTCAGTTGGGGATCCCTGGGTGGTTCAGTGGTTTGGCACCTGCCTTTGGCCTAGGGCGCGATCCTGGAGTCCCTGGATCAAGTCCCGCGTCGGGCTCCCTGCATGGAGCCTGCTTCTCCCTCCTCCTGTGTCTCTGCCTCTCTCTCTCTCTGTGTCTATCATAAATAAATAAATAATCTTTTTTAAAAAAAGGTCAATTAAGTGGTGCAATGGGGGCACGCATATCGCAATTTCTTAATGGTGCCCTGCACCTTCAGCATAGAAAGTACGTCCACACCTTGTGCTTGGCACCTCACTGCCACCTCTGAAGTGGTCAGAGCCACTCCAGGACTGTTGACCCGGTTCACATAGGAAAAAGCTGGGGTTCAGAGAGGCTCAGGCCTGAGCCCCCAGGACAGCATGCAGTGGTGAACAGCGTGGGTACTTTACTCCCTAGAACAGTACCCTGAAGTCTGGACGAGCAGCCAAATAAGCAAGGTTAGGGATCCCTCCCAAGACGTAGCAGATTTGAACTTGTTAAGAATTAACAGGCACCCCTCGAATTCCAAGTCGATTGTATTTCAAGGTGGGGTCTAAAGACGCTTCACCCCAAAACAGGATTTGTAGGGTACGTAGGTCCTCGGGTTAGCCTGACGAGGGCCGGTTAACCCGCAGACCCCTGAACGCCCGCAGCGGGCTTTCAGAAAAATATTACTGGTGCCGGAGTCAAAACAGGAAGGTGATCGAGTACTTTTTATTTCTCTCCAATGCCTGCCTAAGATCTGAGGCCAGATAGGGGAATGCACATAATTTCCCCCTGCCGTCCTATTTTAGAATCAGAAGACAGAGGGTGGTGTGGGGGGCAGGGAGCAGGCTGGGGAAGCAGACAGTTGGGAAGCAAATAGGGAAGCTGCGAAAGGAAGCAGCAGGTCCCTGGAGCCAGCTCAGCGGGAGGGGGGTGGCGGGAGGGCTGGGGACCCTAGATCCTCTCCCATCCAGGAGGCTGCTTTCATCACAGAGATGACACGAGAGAGGACCTGCTAACTGCGGGGGAGTCTGGGAGACTCAGAGGCTGCAGAACAAAGAGGGGAGAAGCAATTCTGACAGTGGGATTTTCTAGGGGAAGACAAACGGGTTTGCAACTGGCGTAATCAGAAATGGGTTTAACCCCCTGCTACTGTCTGCAGGCAGCCGGAGGGGACCCCCTGCCTCGGCCCAGGGACCCCCTGCCTCGGCCCAGCTCTGCCACCAGCCTCACCTGCTGCTGCACGAGGGGATGGTGGTAACTCAAACCTCCCCGCGGGGCTGCGGTGGGGAACGAATGACCCGGACAGTGGGTGTCGGGCACGCAGGGGACACATACACACACCTTCCCCTGGCCTGGCTGGTGCCCTCACCTCCTGACAGAGGCCTCAAGGCCACCAAGGCTGTGAAGGCAGCCGCTCTGTCACCCCCCCCTTGCACCCAGCCTTGAGGCCACAATTGAAGGATCCGGGAGGCCTTTCATGATTCAAAATGGGGCTAAAGAGATAAGGGGTGTGATTCCTTTTTTTAAAATTTATTCATGAGGGACAGAGAGAGACAGAGGCAGAGACCCAGGCAGAGGGAGAAGCAGGCTCCATGCAGGAGCCCGACGGGGGACTCGATCCAGGGACCCCAGAGTCACGTCCTGGGCAGAAGGCAGATGCTCAACCCCTGAGCCCCCCCGGGTGCCCTGAACACATTTTTTTAAAAAATCATTAAATGACCTCCTGAATACACTGTAGTTATTCAGTATTTGCTGAATGAATGAAGTTTTAGTCCCACTATCCCAGGTCTGGCCTCAGTTTTTTGGTTAGTTTTGTTTAGCAGCTCTTCCCTGGATGACAGCGCCAAGCCCTCAGCTGGTTTCCCCTCTAGAAGCTCCTTCACCCGGACCCTCCCTCCGCCCCCCGACAGGGACCCTGGAGGCAAAGAGGGCCAATGAGGCTGCCCAGAGGTTTCCTCCCACTCTGCTCCCTCTTGCTCGAGGCCAGCTATGGGACACCCTCTGGATTCGGCTCGGGAACAGGCGGGGACACCCAGACGCCGTCTCCGGGGATCCAGGCCCTGGAACCCTGCTCAGTTAGCTGTTCCCTCCGGCTAACAAAGAGCTCCTCTCCCTCGATGGCTGACTTCGTCTTGCCGTTCTCTCCTGTGCCCACTGTGCCGGGATATGGAGAGGCCCTGAGCCTCTGGTGGGACCCCAAGGGAACCATTCGACCGGAATAGTTTATTCATGAGAGACACAGAGAGAGAGGCAGAGACACAGGCAGAGGGAGCCCCATGTGGGACTCGATCCCAGGCCCCGGGATCACTCAGTCGGAAAAGTAAGGCCAGTTCAATGGGGAGAATCCTTTTACAGTGCAGGCAGATCAGAAACTACCACGTTGTACACTCTGAATACCTTATAATCATATCTGTCACCTATATATACCCCCAGGAAAGCTGGAAAAAGGAAAAGAAAGGAAGGCCGGAGCCGGGGCACGGGCAGGGTCAGGGCTATGGAGGGCAAGGGCGTGAGCTCTGCAAGAGGGGGCGCCGGACAGAGCCTGGTAGAGGTGAGCGGGAGGCAGAGCCGGAGTCGGGAGGAGGCAGGTGTGTCCACTCCCCGAGGTCAAGGATAAAGGGAGCGTTTTCAGGGAAGAGGGCATGGCCAAGGGTGCCGACGCGGCGGAGGATGGAGGCAATTGCCTCCGCTTCCTGAGCTGGGTGGCCACGGTCCGCCCCTGGGACCACGCGCGGGGCCAGGCCCTCTGGCTGGATCCTGTACTGAGGAAACCTCCCGGTGGGGCTGGACGGGTGGACCCAGGAGGGTGCGGACCCACCACCCAACCCCAGGGACGAGTCCCTGAGACCCTACTGAGCAGAAACAGGGTGGGACGGAAACTAAACAAATTGTTCCTTTAAAGTCACCTGATATTTACGTCTCAGTCATGTTTGATTTTTGGCTTCTCTTTCCTGTGGCAGGATATTCAAAGAAAACAAATCTTTAGAAGCTTCAACTCCAAAGCAAAGAGGCCTCTGTGTGCCTACTTCTGGTCTCCGCTTTAGGAACAAACCTCCTTTGCTCTTTGGTCTGAATTGTGTCCAAGGCAGACAGAGCCTCCTGGCCAAGACGGGGTGCAGCCCGAGTGTCTGCTACAGCATCAGAGAGCCCGGCCGGACCAGACCTTGACACCTTGCCCGGGCTTCCACTCCAGGGGCCCAGACGGACCGACGGATGGTGGTGCCAGCTGGGAGCAGAGAGCACGGGGCCACATCCCTGCCCCAAACCGAAGTCCTGCCAGCTCGCCCCCTAGGGACCAGATACTTGGTGGGGAAGACAGGGAGCTGAGAAGTCACCCAAGGAAGGCAACCCAGGCTTTGCCTGGGATTTGGAAACAGGTGGTCCATTCTTGGCTCTGGTCATTTCCAAATGACCCAAAAAGCTAGAGAAAGAGGCCCGAGGAGGGGAAATGGAGACAAATACTGGAGCCTAAGCAGGCCCTCCTCCTGCTCTCTTGACAGCAACCCCACAGCCGCTGGGTTGTGGCCTATGCTAGGTGGGGACCATCACCACAACGCCGCGAGGTGCCTTCAGATACAGGACCAGGGGCTCCGAGAGGCTAGAGGCTTTCCAGGGCCACAGGACCCTAAGCAGCAGGGCCTGCTTTCCAACTCAGCCCCCGGATGCCCAGCCTGTGCTCTGTCCATTGCATCGTCCCACTGCCCGGACAGCAAGAGGGCAGGCAGGACAGCCTTTCGGGTCTTGTCAGTGGCTAAGGAACAGTCATCTAGTGAACACCGGGCAGGGGATTTTTGCAGAGCAGATGGCCAACGGTCCTGCCCAGGGATCAGGACCCTTGTTTGGTGACCTAATGCAGCCCCTGCAATGGGGGACAGATGAGTTTCAGGTAAAGGACCCTAATGTGTCGTTCAAAAAGCCCTGCCAGGGGCCCTGTCCACCTCAGGGTTTGTCCCCACGCCAGGGACCCTCCTTCCTGGTCACTGCGTCATAAACTGGAGGTCAGGGCAAGAGTAGCCCAAGGAGCCTCCAGAAAATTCTGTCCTTGTAGACAGGAAGACAGAGGCCTGAGGCCCAGGGTCACGTCCACAGACGTAATAGCAGCACCTTCCTCGCAAGTCGTCTAAGGATTGAGACCCTGCAAGCCGAGCAACCCGCAGTCAGCCCGCCGCTGTCCCTGGTGTCCTCACGATCTTGCCCACCGGAGCCACGGCCCTAGGGCTCTGGAAGGAAGGGTGCCTCCCGCTCTACAATGCAGGCCTCTGACCCACCTGGCTGTGCAGGTGGGGTGACAGGAGGAGTCAGAGGGAGGAGGGCTGGAACCCGGCCTCACCTGCCTCTAGGTAGGAGGCGACCTGGGGGTGCCCTGCAGAGCCCCCCCCCCCACCTGGTGCTTTGGGTTTCTTCTGGGAAATAAGCTGGCCGTTGAGGAGGGAGCCTTCGGGGCCGGGAGCCTCCAGCTGCACAGCGGGACTGCTGAGAGCGCGGGCCTGGGGAGAGGAGGGGGCCCCCCCGCCACACTGCCGAGCCCCCCCACCCCGGGCTGCTCCGCCCCTGGCAGGGCCCAGAGCCTGCGGGTTCCCCACCCGCCGGGCTTCCAAGAATCACAGGCAAAGGTGTCACTTGACAGTTGGCAGACAGTTAGCTCTGTGTTCCTGGAAGCTGCAGTCCAGGAAGGGGGGGGCGGGGGGCAGGGGGGTGAAGGGGGGGCAGGGCAGAGAGGGGCACGAGGGGAAAGGCAAGAAGCAGGAGCGAGGAGGGCTGAAGCCAGACTGAGCCGCCTGCCCCGTGTGCAGAGGCTGCCGGGAGAGGAGGCCAGGCCGGGCCGTGGCCCTGAGCAGCCCCACAGGGGGCGGGGGACTGAGTCCTCGGCCTCCTTCTCCTGGGCCACTGGTCACAGAATAGGAGCAACGTGGCGTCAACGGGAGACCCCGCAGCACGGGAGGCAGGGCCCGTGGGGGCCATCCTGCCGGTCCCTGGAGACGCGCAGGCCTCCCCTCCTTTGGCCCAGACACACCAAGGCCGGCTGCTCCCCAGGGGGCACCGCGGACGCCCCTGCAGCCGCCAGCGGGGAGCCCACAGCCGCCCGGCCGGCACATCCTATAGCCTCCCACAGCCTCCTGCAGCCTCCCCCAGCCTCCTACAGCCTCCACTGGGGAGGCCGTGGTCACGCCTTGGATCAAGCACCTGCGGGGTGCTGAGCCGGCCCCACCCCTGCCCCCCGGGGCCGGTCCCCAGGATGCCCCCCGCTCCCCAGCAGGGGACCAGCCCAGTGGGAGCCACAGCAGCAGCATCCTCGTCCGAGGTCGCGGGGCTCAGCTGCCCGGGCCAGGGGCCGGCAGGAGGCCGCATAGCCCGACAGCAGCGCTGACGCCACCGCTCAGGCGGCCTCGGGGGCTGACCCCAGCCAGTGGGACGGTCTGCGAGACCCGGACGCAGCCCGGGGGGCCCTGGGTGGTGGACACCCTATGGCTTGTAGGGCAGCCCCCCCGCGGAGTCCAGGGCCGGGACCACCCGGTGGGTGCCCCCCCAGCCCCGGGCCCGCGTGTCACGGGGCAGCCACCACCCCAGGAGGCGGCCTGCTCCCCCATCTCCAGGCAGCGGGGCACCTGCGGGGAGCTCGGGGTTGGGGCACAGGCCCGGACGGGGCACTCCTGCCGGGGCCCTGCACACCGTCACCCCGCGCTCCGGGCTGGGGCTCCAGGGGAGCACCCCTGGGTGCCAGGCTGCGCACCTGGGGCCCGGCAGGCCCAGCCCGCCCCACGCGGAGGAGCCTCCGGCGCCCAGCACCCCCCTCAGCGGCAGGCCCCGGGCGGGGCGGCGGGCACCGTTATCACCCCCGGCGCAGGGCTGCGGGCAGGGCTGCGCCGGGCCCTCTTATCGCTCCCCAGGCCCTGCGCCGCAGTGCACTGCTGGCCCCGAGGATGGGGGGCTGCAAGGCGGGGCCCGGGTGGCTGCCCAGCTCCTTGCTCTTCTGGAACGGTCCCCGGAGCAGGAACGCGCCAGGCAGTCTGGCAAACAGAGGGAGCGCGGCCCGGCTTGGACACCATGTCATTATGGGCAAGCCCTTCCTTCCCGGGTCCCTGCCTGTGAAACTGGGGGGGTTGAGGAGGGTCACCCCGGAGCCCCGTGCGTCTCTAAAGAGTTAGGGTCCTACAACCAACCACCAGGGAGGAGGCCACGCAGAGGGAAGACACTCCGTCCCGTAGCAGACCAGCTGGTAGCAGAGTGGCCCCCAGCCCAGTGTGCTTCCCGGCCCGACACCCTGACCTTCTAGAAGGCCTGTGGAGGAAAGGTTTGCAGATGAAGGGATGGCTGCTTCCGGGCTCCCCATCCCAGATCCGATCCACACCACCAGGCTCCAGGTGTGGACTGGGAACATCTCAGAGGGGCTCCAGACCCATGGGGACTTGGCACCCTACTGGGTGGGCGCTCACTCCTTGGCTCCTGTCCAGGGACGGCAGGGCTTCCTGGGTGTGTGGAGAGCTGGCCCCAGAATTGGGCCCAGATAATAGCCCTGCTCTTATCAGTGGGCCAAGGGCTCCAAGGGGGGTGTGTCTGAGAATCAAGGGCAGGTTCAGCAGAAGAAGGAAGGGGGTGCAGGCCAGCTGAGACCTCCAGCCTGGAAGGAAGGACTCCCTGAGGGCACATCCAAGGCTTCAGGGACTGGCGTAGTGGGAGTCAAAGGAAGGGGCAACCTAGGTCCCTTGAGGAGCAGGGAAGCCTGATCCAAGGGGCCTTCCTAAAGAAATCCTAGGCACCTCAGGTTGGGGGGTTGACACAGACCCAGAAGCTACGTCCCAGAGCAGAAGGGGTTATGGCCACCTTTGAGAACCTGAGAAAAGTTATGATTCTGTCCTTGCCCAGTGGGGAAACCAGGGCCCAGGCTTTCTGGGAGATGATTCACACTTGGCTTAAGCCTTGGAAGACCCTGGGGCACCTGGGTTGGCTCAGTCAGTTAAGCGGCCGACTCTCGGTTTCGGCCGAGGTTATGATCTCAGGGTTTTGGGATCAAGCCTCACGTCAGGCCCTATGCTCAGTACGGAGTCGGCTAAAGCGTCTTTCTTCCTCTCCCTCTGCCCCTCCTCCCCGCCTCCCATCTGGTCCAGCTCACGCCTGCCCTCTCTCTGAAATAAATAATCTTAAGGAAAAAAAAAAGACTTGGAAGGCCCTAAGTCTTGGAAGGCCGAGTCCCCTGTGCGGCTGGAGGTGCAGACCCCGTTGGCAGAGTCTGATGACCGGTCACAGGGCTCTGAAACCCGGCAGAGCAGCAGGGAGAAGGCAGGAGGGCCAAGCAGGACCAGGCCGAGGGTCTGGGGCTCCAGGCCGGCACCCCCTGGGTACCCAGCCAGCTGCCTGCACATCTCCCCATCCAGGCCTCGGCCTGGGTTCCCGGTTTCTCTTCCCCTCTGGCCCAGGCTCAGACCAGCCCAAGGACGCCCATCTGGGAGGGAGCCTGGGCCTGTCCTCACTGCTGGGCCACCTGAGCTGAGCTGCGTCCTCTGAAACCCCCCAGCCAGGTGACAAACACAGACATGTGTGCCATCCTGGGGTCGGGGGCTCGGGAGGCCTCGCGCCCTCTTCTCCACCTGCAACTGGGGACGGCAGGCTCTCCAGACACACAGGACGGCTTCCGCTTGTAGCGTGGGCCCAAGCGTTTTAAGCAGGCGGCGGGAGCTGCTTGGGGCAAGGCCGAAAGCCAGGCTGCCTTTCCGTAGGCCGGGGAGTACCCTGCACCCCTTCCGGAGCCCAAGAACCCGAGTTCAGCGGGGAGGAGAGCTGAGGAAAGGCTTGAACGTGGAGGGGCCTGGGCACAGAGAGGCCCTGAGACCAGGGCAAAGAGGACAGGAAAGAGCTGGAGGCCCTGGGCTTGGGTGGGGAGCCCAGACAGCCAGAGCCAAGGAAAAGTGGGGGCTGGAGAGGAAGGGCCGAGGCCGCCAGGAACATTCCAGGTGGGAGCAAGAAGGAAGGGCGGCCTGGAGGGGCCCCCGCACACGGAACACCGACGTCTCCGTCACGGGTCACCCACCTCTCCAGGCTGGGCTGACGCCCCCGGAGGGTGGGCTCCTGCCCCTCACCCCCATCCCAAGCACGAGCACGCGCACGTAGGCACACGCGCCACAGGACATGATCCCTCGGCGACATCCCTTCCTCTCACCGTCACCACACCCTGATTCCACCCGGACGCCAGGGTGGCAGGAAGCAGTGTGGCTGCTCTGGAACTTCAGGGTGGCAGCATCACAGGGGCCCTTGACAAGACTTCAGATTCGGATTGTGCCCCCCCTCCCCGAGATTCGGGTCAGTGTTCCAGGGACCCCGTGATTCGAGGGCGGAGGCCCTCGGAGAGCACGAGCACCCTGTTAGCTGCTTGGCGGAGCAAAGGCCACAGCCACAGCGCTGCGTTCCCTGTGTGCCCACCGCACCCCTGCCGCTTGGCGCGCCCCCTGCTTTGTCCTCTGATGGCCTTCCAGGAAGTGCCACCATTTCTATCCCCAAAGTCACACACTGGCCTCCAGAGAGAAGCCTCAGTTTGAGGTGGTTCCCGCCCCTGAGCCCGCTTCCGACCCGGGGGCTTGGGACCCGTGCCAGCGACAGGACCGGGACCAGCAGGTGACCCCCCGGCAGGAGGCAGCCGTCAGGATGGCACCACTGGCAAGAAGGGCTGCAGAACTGTCCTGCCATGGAGAGCCCCCACCCAGGGATGAGGAGCCAGAGGGTTCCCCCCAGGGATGAGGAGCCAGGGCCCCCCCAGGGATGAGGAGCCAGAGGGTCCCCCCAGGGATGAGGAGCCAGGGCCCCCCCAGGCATGAGGAGCCAGGCCCCCCCCCAGGGATGAGGAGCCAGAGGGTCCCCCCAGGGATGAGGAGCCAGGGGGCCCCCCAGGGATGAGGAGCCAGAGGGTCCCCCCAGGGATGAGGAGCCAGGGGGCCCCCCAGGGATGAGGAGCCAGAGGGTCCCCCCAGGGATGAGGAGCCAGGGCCCCCCCAGGCATGAGGAGCCAGGGCCCCCCCAGGGGTGAGGAGCCAGAGGGTCCCCCCAGGGATGAGGAGCCAGAGGGTCCCCCCAGGGATGAGGAGCCAGGGGGACCCCAGGGATGAGGAGCCAGAGGGTCCCCCCAGGGATGAAAAGCCAGGGTCCCCCCCAGGGATGAGGAGCCAGAGGGCCCCCCAGGGATGAGGAGCCAGAGGGCCCCCCAGGGATGAGGAGCCAGGGGGCCCCCCTAGGGGTGAGGAGTCAGAGGGTCCCCCAGGGATGAGGAGCCAGGGGGCCCCCCAGGGGTGAGGAGCCAGGGGGCCCCCCTAGGGGTGAGGAGTCAGAGGGCCCCCCAGGGATGAGGAGCCAGAGGGCCCCCCAGGGATGAGGAGCCAGGGGGCCCCCCTAGGGGTGAGGAGTCAGAGGGTCCCCCAGGGATGAGGAGCCAGAGGGCCCCCCAGGGATGAGGAGCCACGGGGTCCCCCCAAGGGTGAGGAGCCAGGGGGTCCCCCCAGGGATGAGGAGCCAGGGGGCCCCCCAGGGACAGGCACCCAGAGGGCCCGCTCCCAGCCTGAGCCCCCCCACCCCAGGGCCCCTTGCGGCGAGGCGGCCCGGGGCGGCGAGTTCCCGGCGGCGGGCGCCCCCTGCAGGTGGACGGGGGTGCGGCGGGGCACAGCGGGGGCCCCGCCCCGCCCCGCCCCGCCCCGCCCTCGCCGCGACCCCGACCCCCCCCCCCCCCCCCCCCGCCCGCAGCCCGGGCCCCCTAAGCCGCCCCCCACGGCGAGGGCCTGGCGCCCGCCGCCCGCAGAGGCCCGGGGGTGCGGCGAGGGGCGGCACTGCCTGCAGGCGCCCCCCCCCCCCCACACACACACACACACACGCTCCTCACCTCCTGGAGGGCCGCAGCCTCACCACTCCCTGGGGGACCCGTCCCTGGCTTGCAGAGACCCGGAGGTTGGGCCTGGGGGCCAGGCCCGGGCCCTGGGAGGGCTGGGGGACGGAGCGCCGAGGGGCACAGTGGCACGTGCAGGTTCTGCTTGGGCACCCAGTCGGACCCCACCATCCTCTGCAGCCAGACAGCTTCGGCCATGTACCTGGGGAGCAACAAGCCAGATGAGAGGGGTCATGGCCCCCCGGCCTGGTCCCCCTCAGCTTGGGGAGCACACAGCCCAAGGCGTGGCCCTGCAGAGAGCTGGGACCATCTTATCCAGGCTACAGTGCCCCTGTACCCCACAACCTGGGGCAGGAACCCACAAGGGCAAGGAAGCCGGGATCCCAGAGGCTCTCACATTGCCCTGCAGAAAACCCTGAAAGAAGAAGGGCATATAAGGGCCTGGGAGCTGGGCTGAGGGCCAGGGGAGATGCCTCGGCTTCATCCTGCCCCCCAGCCCCAGGGGCCACCCCTCGGGCCTCTGGTCAGCCAACTCACTTGGGTCCCAGCGGTGCACAAATCGTTAAATACCAGTTGTTGGCACAGCCGCGGTCGAAGGGGTTGTATCCCTGCAGGTATTGGCCCTAGATGGGGGCAAGGGCCGGAAGGAACTCAGATCCAGCAGGACTGGGCAGCCCCCCCCGCCCCCCTCCCCCCAGGGCTGTAGCTCCAAGGGCAGACAAGCAGGGACAGTGAGCCAAGGGCTCTGTCAACCCACCTCTGAGTAGCTCTCTGCAGGCACCCACTTCTCCTGCCTTCGCAGGGCCCCTGCCCCGTCACCTGTACCCCCTTTTGCAGTATCCCCCCTTTTTTGTTTCCTTTGGCCACACCATGTCCTCCTGCTTCCAGATGTACTTTCAGATCTTTCTTTTGTTGCTAAACTGCTCCAAAGACAGTTGCACCCCTACCGCAACTTCCCTACTTGCCCACCTCTCTCTCTCTTTTTTTTTAAAGATGTCATTTACTGGGGTGCCTGGGTGGCTCAGTCGGTTAAGTGCCTGCCTTCAGCTCGGGTCATGATCCCAGGGTCCTAGGATGGAGCCCCACATGGGGCTCCCTGCTCAGTGGGGAGTCTGCTTCTCCCTCTCCCTCTGCCCCTCCCCACTGCTCAGGAGTGAGAGCGGGGTGCCCGAGAGCACATTCAGGGGAGGCTGCAGGCAGAGGCAGGGGGAGCAGGGCGCCCCATGCAGGGCTCCATCCCAGGACCCTGACATCATGACCTGAGCCAACTGAGGGACCCAGGTGCCGCCCGCCCCCCCCCCCACCTCTCATTTTTTCCAAACGTGTGTCTTCGCTGAATTTCACTAGCTAGAAGGGCGGTTGCGTGGGGCCCCCAGTCATACTTCCCTAACAAAATAACTTGGCCCTGGAAATCTGGACTGAAGTTCCTGAGCACCAATGCAGTGAAGGGCAAGGCCAAGGTCAACTCCTCTCCTGGACATTCTTTTTTTTTTTTTTTTTTTTAAAGATTTTGTTTATTTATTCATGAGAGAGACACAGAGAGAGAGAGAGAGAGAGAGAGACATAGGCAGAGGGAGAAGCAGGCTCCATGCAGGGAGCTCAATCCTGGGACCCTGGGATCATGACCTGAGCCCAAGGCAGATGCTCAACCACTGGGCCACCCAGGTGCCCCTATCTCCTGGACACTCTTAACCAAGTTCTCCCCCTACCCACCCAACAGCCTCGCCCTCTTCCTCTTCCCCAGCACCAGCTGATTCTCTCCCTGACTTCAAGAGCCTCAGCTACAAAATGTCTGTCACAGGCCACCCCCAGCTCCCCCGTGTCCCATGCCCCTGTCACCAAGATTTTGACCTTCACCACTATTCTCCATGAAAACCAGTCAGGACCTCATGGAGAGAACATGACACCTACGGGAGGAAAAGTCAAGATGCCTCCACAATGTTCCACTGCTGCCAAAAGGCACCACTAACCATTGAGATACTTTGAGTCCTGCCCACTTTACCATGTTTAAAGCATTTAAGGGAACCTGATATTCTATTTGCAATTTTAACTAAATGGTTAGAAGAGTTTGATTACATTTACCATTAGAATTGTAAATTTAGAGAAAACTTTGACTTATTAGATGTACATGAAGTTTACAAAGGCATTGACTGTTCAACGTTTAAAGGAGTGACAGACAGTTGCCTAAAGAACTCCTTAGAACTCACTGAGAAGGGCAGCACTTTCCCCTCCCTACAGGAGAGCCTCTCAGATGTGAACAGAATCCAGCAGCTCAGAAGTCCCCTGACTGTCCTCTCTCACTGGCTCCAGACCCAGTTGTCCTGCTCCCGGTCCCCACCTCAAACGCGCTCGCGTCCCACAGGACAGTGACCAAGGTGGGCGCCTTCTCGCCCCATCCCCTGCGCCTCCGGGCTGCCTCTGCTCTCCGCCTGTCTTCCCCAGGATCAGGGCCTCAGGCTTTCCTCTCTCTCTCTTTCTCTCTCTCTCTCTCCCTCACTCTTGCTCTCCCAAAGCAGTTACCAATTTCCTTGTGTATAGATTCACCCATTTGCTCATAAATATTCTGGGGCCTCAACAGTGTCTGAGGCATTGCACTGGGGATGAGGACACACCATCAGCGGGGGAGTGATCAGGGCAGCGCGGAGACGGGATGAGGGAGAGGAGCAGGGAGCCGGTGCCAAGACTCTAAGGTGCAGGCAGAGGAGCAGCAGCCCTGGAGAGTAGAGAGCTGGGCCCTAGGGGGCTGGGGAAGGGCCCAGGCAGGTGCATGCAGCACCACGCTGCTGTGTGCAGCCTGGAGAGATTAGTGTTAGAGGCTGGGGAGCACTTGGAGAGCACGGCCTCAGTGTGCCCCTGAGCAGAGGAGCCGCCGCATGGGCTGGAGAAGGTGACGAATGATGCCGGTGAGCACAGCCGACTCGTTCAAGAAATATGGCTCTGGGGGCACCTGTGGTGGCTCAGCGGTTGAGCATCCGCCTTCAGCTCAGGGCGTGATCCCAGGGTCCTGGGATCGAATCCCCCATCAGGCTCCCTGCGTGGAGCCTGCTTCCCCCTCTGCCTGTGTCTCTGCCTCTCTCTGTTTCTCTCATGAATTAATGAATAAATAGAATCAGAAAGAAAGAAAGAAAGAAAGAAAGAAAGAAAGAAAGAAAGAAAGAAAGAAAGAAAGAAAGAAAGAAAGAAAGAAAGAAAGAAAAAGAAAGATGGCTCTGCTGGAGGGGAGAGCGCAACAGCTGGAAGGGAGGCTTGTGATGGAAAGGAGTGTTTGCTTTGCATTTAAGATGGAGAGACATGAATGCCTGTCGGTGATGACGGGAAGGAAGGTAATGACAGCAGCGATACAGAGGGCATTCGCTGTACTGGCGTCTCTTGTGTGCGTCTTACGCTTATCGACCCACGCTGCTGCCTTTTACAAATGGGACGACTGAAGCACCAGGCGGCTGAGTAACAGACCCAAGATCTCCCTGCTGCTGGGAAGCTCTGGTTTGAATTTCTGTAGCCTGGCTCCAGAGCCCTTGCTATCAACCACCAAGCAAGCGGCCCCAGGAGATGTGGCTCGAGGATGGAGGTAGGAAGGGAATGAATGCCTGAAACGGGTTCTGCGGGTAACAGGAAGGAGCCCTGAATGAATGAATCCCATTCATTACAGAATACAGTGACTCACAGAGTGCAGACCACATTTAGATTTCTTAAGACTGGAGATCATAGGGCAGCCCCGGTGGCTCAGTGGTTTAGCGCCACCTTCAGCCCAGAGCCTGATGCTGGAGACCCGGGATGGAGTCCCGCATCGGGCTCCCTGCATGGAGCCTGCTTCTCCCTCTGCCTGTGTCTCTCTCTGCCTCTCTCTCTGTGTCTCTCATGAACAAATAAAATCTTAAAAAAAAAAAAAAAAAGACTGGAGACCACAGACTGGGAAAGCCCCATGATGAGCAGTGGAGAGAGGGCAGGCCAATGGTGTGACCAGGGACTAGAAGGCCCCTGGGATTTGAGAAGGGAGAGTGCTGCCCCAGAGAGGCTGAAAAGATGGGCTGGGGCTGGAGAGGGAAGGCTGCACAGAAGGTAACGAGTAGGGCTAATGTGTTAGAGCAGAGTCACAGGTGGGCTGGGAGCCAACAGGGGTAGGTTGGAGTGATTGGGTGCTGGCTGTAGGGATGGGAGGTGGTAGGGCAACGCCAGTGCCTCTGTCCTTTCAGCTCTCACCGTCTTCAGCCCCCCTCCCCCATCAAGGCAGCTAACTACACTCTTCCTAAAACAACCTTTAGTTGGGGCACCTGGCTGGCTCAGTCAGATCATGAATCACACGACTCATGATCTCAGGGCTCAAGCCCCACGTTGGGTGTGGAGCCTACTTAAAACAACAACCACCGTTAGTCAAGTCATTGTCCTGCTAAAGGAATCCTATGGCAAGGATGTTCACTTTTATTACTCCCACTCAACACCGTACTGGAGATCCAAGACAGTGCAGTAAGAAGAGAAAAAGAAAGAAATCCATACATGTTGGAAAGGAAAAAATAAAACTGTCCTTATTCATAGGTGACATGATTTTCTTTTTTTTTTCTTTTTTTTTTTTTTTTTTTTAGGTGACATGATTTTCTAAGTGAATCAACAAAAAAGCTATTAGAGTAAGTGAGTCCAGCAAAACTGCAAGATTCAAGACCAATAAACAAAAATCTATTGTATCTTTTACAATAATTAACATATACACATGAAATTTAAAGACATTTATAATAGCACAAAAACAAAATACTTAGAAAAGATCTAACACAATGTACGCAAGATCTATATACTGAAAACTACAAAACGCTGATGAAAGAAATCAAAGAAGCAAATAAGTGGAAAGGGGTTCATGGGTTCAAACACTCAATATTGTTAAGATGTCAATTTTCCTAATTGACCTATAGGTTCAACATAATCCAAATAAAAAGCAAATTGTGGAAATTAAGCTGTTTCTAAAAGGTAAAAAGAAAATCAAAGGACCTGGGATAACCAAAAGAACTCTGAAAAAGAAGAACAAATTTGGAGAACTCACACTGTGTGATTTCAAGACTTGATACAAACCTACTGATCAGGGGTTCCCTGGGTGGCGCAGTGGTTTGGCGCTGCCTTTGGCCCAGGGTGCGATCCTGGAGACCCGGGATCGAATCCCACATTGGGCTCCCGGTGCATGGAGCCTGCTTCTCCCTCTGCCTGTGTCTCTGCCTCTCTCTCTCTCTCTCTCTCTCTCTCTCTCTGTGACTATCATAAATAAAAATTAAAAAAAAAAACCCTACTGATCAGGACAGTGAGGTATTGGCAAAAGAGTAGGGAGTCCAGAAATAAACCCACAACTATTTAGTCGACTGATTTTTGACAAATGTGCAAAGGTAAATGGAAGAAGGATAATCTTTACGGCAAATGATGCTGGAGTTATGCAAAAGTAATAAATCTTGACCAATACCTTGCATCCCATACAAAATTTAGCCCAAAATGAATCATAGACCTCAATATAAAATCTAAAACTATAAAATTTCCAGAAGAAAATATGAGAAAATCTTTGTGACCTCGGGTTAGGCAAAGCTTTCTTAATTACAACACCAAAAACGCAGTCCATAAGAGAAAAAAAGCAACAGTGCCCTTCATCAAAATTTAAAACTTCTGATCTTTGGAAGACACCGTTAAAAAAAATTGTGATGACAAGCCATAGACTGGGAGAAAATATTTGCAAAATACGTTTCTGAATCCAGAGTAGACCTCGTAGAACTCAATAGTTTTAAAAATCCCAACTTTTTTTTAATGGGTAAAAGATTGGAACATTTAGTCAAAGATATGTAGATGGCAAATAAGAAAGTGAAAGGATGCTCACAACATCACTCTTCGTTAGGAAAAGGCCAATTAAAAAAATCACCGTGAAGTATCACTTCACATTTACCAGGCTGGCTAAAATTAAAAAACAAAAACAAAAAAAAAACAGAAAATCTTGACAATACCAAATGTGAGCGACACTGCCTCTAGGGACGGGAACCCAGCACCATGGGAACGCACCCACTTTGGAAGACACTATGGTGGTCTCATGAGGTTTAACATACAGTCACCATAGGACTCGGCAATGCCACTCCTAAGTATTTGCCTAAAGAGAAATGACAACCCGCGTTCCCGTGCCTATCCACCGACGGTTACAGCGGCTTTATTTATAATCCCCCAAACTGGAAACCACCCACATAGCCCTCAGCCCGGGAAGTGGATCAACAAGACACTAGCCACAGGGATGGGGACCGGCAGCGACTCGGATGGCCGGCAGATACTGAGCCGGAGAAGCCAGACTCAACAGGCTACCGCTGCGTTCACAGGAGTCTCTGGAGAAGGAAAAACTAAAGGGAGAGAAAACAGATCAAGTGGTTGCCAGGGGCTGCGAGCAGGGAGAGAAACTGAGGACAAAAGGCCCTGAGGGAGGGACTCCTGGGTGGCTCAGCGGTTGCGCATCTGCCTTCGGCTCAGGTCATGACCCTGGGGTCCCGGGATCGAGTCCCGCTTCGGGCTCCCTGCATGGAGCCTGCTTCTCCCTCTGCCTGTGTCTCTGCCTCTGTCTCTCTCTCTGTCTCTCATGAGTAAATAAAATCGTTAGAAAAAAAAAAAAAGGGGCCTGCGGGAATATTTTTTTGGGTGGGTGGAATTGTTGTAAACCTTGACCCTAGTGGTAACTACAGAGCAGGGCTGTGCGTTGGTCAAAGCTCATAGAGCTGCACTGAAACAGGGTGAATTTTACTGCATGTAGAAAAAGGAAAGGAAAGGGAAAAAAAAAAAAAAAAAAGTCCGGTCGTGGCTCCCAGGCTTCCCCTGAACCAAGACTGTTCTCCACCTGACTTTCCAGGCGTTTCAGCTCTGGCCAGTCCCGGGCCGCCGCTCGACCTCCCAGGCCCGTCTGAGCTCCCGTGAGCACCGTGTCCCGCCCCGCAGCCCGCAGCCCGCAGCCCGCAGCCCTGGGGACCTGGGGGACCAGCCCGCCCGCGCTGCTCCCTGAACTCCGCCCAGCACACGCCCTTCCCCGAGCCCCACCGCGTCGGCAGGGGCTCTTCTTCTTCTTTTTTAAAAGATTCTATTTATTTACTCATGAGACACAGAGAGGCAGAGACCCAGGCCGAGGGAGCAGCAGGCTCCACGCAGGGAGCCCGACGCGGGACTCGATCCCGGGCCCCGGGGTCACGCCCTGGGCCGCTGGCAGGTGCTCAGCCGCTGAGCCCCGGGCGCCCCGGGCAGGTGCTCCTCCGATCGCACGGTCGGCGCGGACAGACACCTGCGCGCCCAGAACCAGGCCCGCGGGCGGCGCACCTGCTCGAGCTCCCGGCAGGTGGGGCCCGAGACGCGTCTGGGTGCAGCAGCGCCCCCGAGGGGGTCAGGCCGCCGGGGCCCAGGGCGGGGAGGGCCGGCGGGGGCGGGGGCCGCGTACCTTGCCCTCGTAGGAGCGCTCGGCCGCGCTCACCGACGCCGCCTGGATCAGCAGCAGCAGGGACAGCGGCACCAGGAAGCCGGCGGCCGGCACCGCCACCACGAGGCTGCGCCAGCTAAGGAGCAGCGCCGCCCCCGTCCTGGCCCCGCCCCGCGGCCCCGCCCTCTGCAGTCCCCACCTGCAGCCCGGCCACCTGCAGTACCCCCCACCTGCAGTCCGCCCCCCTGCAGTCCGCCCCCCTGCAGCCCGCCCACCTGCAGTCTGCCCCCCTGCAGTACCCCCAGCTGCAGTCCGCCCCCCTGCAGTCCCCCCCAGCTGCAGTCTGCCCCCTTGCAGCCCGCCCACCTGCAGTCCGCCCCCCTGCAGTCCCCCCCAGCTTAAGTCCGCCCACCTGCAGTCCCACCCCCCCTGCAGTCCCGCCCCCTTGCAGTCCCCCCCAGCTGCAGTCCCGCCCCCCTGCAGTCCCCCCCAGCTGCAGTCCCGCCCCCCTACAGTCCCCCCCAGCTGCAGTCTCCCTCACCTGCAGCCCGGCCCCCTGCAGTCCCGACCCCCTGCAGCCTGCCCCCCTGCAGTCCGCCCACCTGTAGTCCCCCTCACCTGCAGTCCCTCCCCCCACCTGCAGTCCCCCCACCTGCAGTCCCCCCCACCTGCAGTCCCCCCCATAGTTCCTCCCCCCCTCCCCCACGGCCACCAGGGCCTCTGCCCCTGACTGCCCCCCAGCCGCTCCCTGGGAGGCTCCCCGGAGGATACGCCATGGCTTTGTCCAGGGAGAAAGGCAGGTGGGTCGTGCGCCCCAGGAAGATGAGGCAGGTCACCAGCATGGCGCCCGAGTAGAGGCATAAGGACAGGACCAGCAGCAGGAAGAAGCGGAAGTTGCGGTGACCAATGCAGTTATTAACCCACTTGCAGTGGTGGTCAAAGTCCTGGGTAAGAGGGAGGGAGCAGGAGTGGAGGGCACCCCCACATCTGAGACCCTACCCCCTCCCTGACCCCTGTTCCCAAAGGCCACCTGGCCTTGGCCCCCAAACTGGCTCCCATCCCTAGGGAGAAACCCAGCCACAGGGTCCCTAAGGCCAGCACTTCTATTACAGCGCTGCCGTCTCTGGGGCCCACGAG
The DNA here is from genome assembly GCF_048164855.1 of Canis lupus baileyi. NCBI lineage: Eukaryota > Metazoa > Chordata > Mammalia > Carnivora > Canidae > Canis > Canis lupus. The sequence goes on along the minus strand of NC_132872.1, from coordinate 2,060,986 downwards.
GGCACGTGGCAAGCGGCCTTTGGACGCAGAGCCTGCCTGGTCTTCTGGGGGACACATCCCCGTGTGACTGGGCTGGACATAGAACATCTCTGGGTTCTGTTTCCTCATCCATTGAATGAGGGTAACAGTACCCTTCCCAGCTGGCCTCTGGTTGTAGGGACCGGAGAAGACAGCACATCTGCAAACCTCTGCGGGCTGTGACATGAGACAGACAAGCCCTCAGAGCCCAGGAGAGCCTCTGGCCTGGACGCGACAAGAAGCCAGGCGAAGCTTTCCTGGCCAGGCCTCCAGCCAGCCCGAGGCCCTCGGGCAGCCAGTGCCAGCAAGCCTGGGGTACGACGGGAGTGGCCTTCTGACCCCCCTGGACTGAGCAGGCCCTGCAGAGTGTCATGCGTCCGTGAGTGTCAGCATGTGCACAGGCAGGGGCTCACCTCCCTGGACAGGTGCAGGTGCACAGGTAGTGGCCTGCACGAGTGACCAAGAGCGGTTGGGAGTTACGGGCCCCCTTGGCCTCTAGCCGTCCTGGGAGTGGTTCCACACTTGCCGCGGGCCCCGGGGTGAGCATGAAGAGGGCACTCACTTCCACACAGATGTTGCACCAGGGACAGTGGTAGGTCCGGGGCGGGCAGTGGAAGCAGCACTTCTGGCACCATTGCAGGCGGAAGGCTCTGTGGTTCACCCATACCACGTGCACCATCGTGGGGCCCTGTTCGTTGGAGCCTGGGAGGGAGGAGGACAGCGGCAGCAGGAGGCCCTCGGGTCAGTGTGCTGCTGGGGTAGGGAGGCCAGCTGGGGGGGGTGAGGGAGGTGGAGGGGGGAGCTGGGCGGGTGTCCCGGTCCCCACTGAGCAAGCTGCCCAAGCGCAGAGGGCATCAAAGGGACGGTAGGCCTCCAGCCGGGAGAGTTCTGTGAGGACTCAGCCCCTCGAAACAGTCGGTGCGGTGGGGAGAAGGAAGGGGGAAGTGAGGGTGTCGGGGCGCCGGCTTCCCGCCCCAGCGGCCGCGAAGCCCCGGGAGAACCTCCCGAAATCTGTTTTGCCGCGTGGCGTGTCCGTGGCTCACAGCAGGAAGTGCCAGAGGCGGGGCCCCGGCATATGAGGGTGTGCGGGGAAGGGTGCTGAGGCCGAGGCGGGCGGCGGCAGGAGCCCCAGGACGGGCCACCCCCTCCGCAGGCCCAGCGCCTCACCTTGGTGCAGGATGCCGGGGTCTGAGAAATTGAGTGAAACCAGACTGAAGACCGTGAGGACGCAGAGGAGGCCCGTGACCAGGGGAAAGGCCCACTCCCCGTTCTGGGCCAGCCACCTGCAACTGAGACCAGCGCGGCGCTCAGCCCTGACCCAGAGGGCCTGAAGCCCCCAGCCCCGGACCCCGTCACTGGGTCAGAACCCACACACGCCGGAGCCCGCTCCAAGTACCCAGGCTGGTGACAGATCCCTGGACACCCCACCGATCGTCACCGGCGGAACCGGCACCCGCAGCTCCCGGGGGTGCAAGCAGGGCCCCCAGGCCTCTGCACATGCGTAACCCCGGCCTGGAGCACCCCCTCCCCTCACCCCCTCCCGCACTTCCCCTGCCTCCCTGCTCCCATTTTCTGCCTCGGTAGGGACCCCGCAGCCTGTGGGGGAGGGAGGCTCACGGGAAGGCGAAGAAGAGGCCACTGAAAATGAGCAGCAGCGCGACGTTGAAGGCGGCAAACAGGCTTGGGAGGATCCAGGGAAGCGGGGCCCGAGGCGGCAGATGGGGCGCCTTCAGGAGCGGCATGGCCCGACCGCCCTCGCCTCCAGGGGAGACCAGGGCCACCAGGCTCCCTCGCCCCCGCCGGCTCTAGGAGCCCCATGGCCACAGCAGCCTCAGAAGCCACAGCCTAGGGTGGAAGGGAAGAAGTTCCAGTGTGACATCACAGAGGCCAAGGAGAAGGGAGGCCAGGGCCCTCGGCAGAACCGCCTGCAGGCGCCGAGGGCTGCTTCCAAGAGCAACCCCCCCGCCACCGTCACCACTGCACCCCCCTCACTTGTGCCAGGGAGTGAGAGCTCCCCCTGTGAGGTTGGCTTTGAGACGCCTGAGATCAGGGGGACACACGGGGAGCAGGTGGGTGATTGTACTCATCCTCCCAGGCGTGGTGCCAGCCAGAGCGACGGTGGTTGCTGTTCACCCTATCTCCGTTGTCTTCCTTTTTGTCATTACACCATGGAGGGGCAGCTGAATAATTCTCCAGGTTCCTTCGTTTCCAGGGTTGGCATCATGACACAATTCTGGGCAAGAGACATGATTAGAGGTCTGCTGAGGATTTCTAAAAAAGCTTTGCCTTGTCCCTTTCTTCTGGTCTTGAACCCACATGTGCTGGCTGGCGGTACCATCTTGAACCCATTAGGCAACGGCAACGGCAACACGGTACACAGAATGGCGTGGATGACATCGTTGAGTCCCTGGCCCAGACTTAAACTGGCTCTCTCTGGGCTACTTATTATATGAGAGGATAACTGGGTTTTCTGTTACATGCAGCCGACATTTGTCATTTGTTTTAGCTACTGAGCATCTGAACCCCTCTGTGCTTGGAGGATTCCCACACTGTACGTCTTCATGAAGGGCAAAGACCATTCCCCGTATCAATTGGAGCCCAAACTGCCAGATACTCACATTCAAAGCCTCTCCTGCAGCTGGGGAATAGCCCTGTGACCCAGCGCCACCAATTAGCCTCAGAACTGCCACCACCAACCAAGTTGGAAATCTTCTGAGATCCAGCAAGTGCACATATTTTCAGAGCTCTGTGTGTTGAAGTGTAATGGCCTTTTTGAAGGTCACTTCAATTTCAACAGTGATTGTGCTATTCTTCAACATGGGTAAGAGATGCAATGCCGGGGGTGCCTGGGTGGCATGGTCCGTTGAGTATCTGGCTCTCGGTTCCTGCATCAGGCTCCCTGGGGAGTATGAAGTCTGTTTGGGATTCTCTCTCTCTCCCTCTGCCTCTCCTGTTCATGCTCTCTCTCTCTCTCTCTGTCTACAAAATGAGTAAATATATCTTTAAAAAAATATGCAATTCTAAGAGATCTACTTTGGACTAAGTAGGAATTGGACTAAATGAACTGGAACATTTTGGGAAAATTAATTTGACTAAAAACAGAGCAAAAGTCCCTCGTCAATGCACAATTATTGTTACTTATATTTTCTTGTCTATAGAAACATAGTTTTTCTTCATGACATTCAAATTACCGGGTTAAAATCAATGTAGTAAGAATGCTATTTTTTAAGGGGCACTTGGGCTGGCTCGGTCAGAAGACCGCTGACTTTTGGTTTTGGGGTTGTGAGTTTGAGCCCCACCTGTGGCATAGAGATTACTTAAATAAATAAAACATTTAAAAAAGGGAATGTGGGCAGCCCCGGTGGCTCAGGGGTTTAGCGCCGCCTTTAGCCCAGGGCGTGATCCTGGAGACCCGGGATTGAATCTGCACCCGCCTCCCCGCATGGAGCCTGCTTCTCCCTCTGCCTGTGTCTCTGCCTCTCTTTCTCTCTCTCTTTCTGTGTCTCTCATTAGTGAATAAATAAAATCTTAAAAAAAGGGAATACTATAATATACTTGATTGTATTTCAAATACTATGGTTTAAAATTTTAGCTATTTTCATTTGTCTTAATTAAATATAACTGTATGTATGCACATTTAAAATACCTACATATTGATATATATTACAATTAATTAATTTTTTACCAGTATATCTATAATAGGAGAGAATTGAGCTTGGAAATGATCTTTGCATAACAGTCTGTTTTCTTTTTTTTTTAAGATTTTATTTATTTATTCATGAGAGACACAGAGAGGCAGAGGGAGAAGCAGGCTCCCCACAGGGACTCGATCCCAGGACCCCAAGATCATGACCTGAGCCAAAGACAGACACTCAACTACTGAGCCACCCAGGTGCCCCAACATGATGTTTTCAACATGATGCAATAAAAAGTTATTATGTGCTTTCTGCCAAACTTACTCAGTGGTAGAGAATCATGATCTCACCTAACCTAAAGGAATGATTTAATGGGGTCTATTCACTTATATGCTTTTTTGTTTGGGGGAATTTTATGACCATTGACAATTATAAGCAAATAAATAGAATGATAGGAGATTGCTCACCTCTTAAAAAGACTGAAAATGCTGTCATGTTACCTTCTGCTATGCCATGTAAGACTGTTAGTCTGATTAATAATATAGCAAATACTATTTATTTCCTATCTCAGGCACCTGTACTCTCATATAGCAACAGTTTTTTTAAGATTTTATTTATTTGAGGGCAGCCCGGGTGGCTCAGCGGTTTAGCGCCGCCTTCAGCTCAGGGCGTGATCCTGGAGCCCCCGGATCGAGTCCCACGTCAGGCTCCCTGGACAGAGCCTGCTTTTCCCTCTGCCTGTGTCTCTGCCTCTCCCTCTCTCTCCTCTCTGTGTAGTCTCATGAATAAATAAATAAAATCTTTAAAATAAAAAAAATAAATATTTTATTTATTTGAGAGAGAGAGAGAGAGTGTAAGCGGGGAGAAGGGGCAGAGGGAGAAGGAGAAGCAGGCTTCTCTCTGAGCAGGGAGCCCAAGGTGAGTGGCTCAGTCCCAGGACCCCGGGATCATGACCTGAGCCGAAGGCAGACGCTTAGCCAACTGAGCCCCCCAGGTGCCCCAATTATCAGTGAAGTCTTCATGGAACAGTTGTGGGGACCCATCACTTCTGTAGCTCACCCCAGTAGAGATTCTACTCCCCTCCATTCTGATAACATTAGCTGCTAGAACACGTTATCGTGCCTTGTCATCCACATACGGTTTCTCTGCTCCTCTTATTTTTGTCTGAAAGTCCCCGCTAGAAGCTGCAGAGCAGAAATCAGGTCTTCTGGAAGGAACAACAAAGAAGGACAGAAAGGGATACAGGGAATAGACACAGGATTACAGACTTCTTAGAAAAAGCTGACGTGACCGGCAGGGCAGACACCTCGCTGTCAGAGTCAGTCTGTGGATTCCTTCCTCCAAAAACCCGCTTCTCCCCCAGCTAATTACTGTTCCTCCCAGTAATTAGGATTATATTCACCCTATTGTTCAGATCAAACCCACCAAGTCGCCTGACTCCTGGCTTTGTCTCACATCCCACATCCAGTTCACCAGCTCTGCCATCAAAATAGAATCTCACAAGTCTAAGCCACCACCCTTCCTTGCCTGGGTATCGCAATAACCTCCTAACTGGCCTGGGCCTCTTCTGTTCTTGGTCTTTATTATTATTATTTTTAAAAATATTTTATTTATTTGTTTGAGAGGGAGCACATTCAGAGAGTAGGGGTGATGGAAGAAGGAGAAGCAGACTCCTCACTGAGCAGGGAGCCCGATGCGGGACTTGATCCCAGGACCCTGAGACCATGACCCCAGCTGGAGGCAGACGCCTAACCTACTGAGCCACCCAGACACCCCTGTCCTTGGCTTTCAGTAGACTCTGGAGTGGTCAGCACTCCTTCTAGAACTTAGATCATGGCCTCTGGTCAGAACCCCCCAACTCCTGCCCACCTCACTCAGAATAAAGTCCAAAGTCCTTACAGCCGCCTTCCCTGACCTGGCTCCTCTAGCTTTCTGATCTCATTTCCTAACACCCAGCCCCTTGCTCGGGCACACGGGCCTCCCTGCTGTTCCTGACACACCTGCAGCTCCCATCCTGGGTCCTTCACACTTCCTCTCCTGTTTCCCTGGAGTTCTGCAGCAGAGCCTGCTAACTCACTTCACCCAGTGCTTTGTTCTCCCAGCGCCCCTATGCTGCACCGCCCCCTGCCCCCCCCCCCCAGCCCTAGAATACACTCCTCACGGCTGGATCTCGGGTCAATAAATGTGAACAGTTAAAACATCTTTTGCATAATTTGCAAGATGCTTTCCAGAAAGTTTATACACGTTTACTGTTATGAGCATAACTGTATCATAACACAAACACAGTAAATAGTAACATAAAGTAAGTTCTCAAATTTTACATGTGACAAATGACACCTTGATCTTTTCATTTATATCTCCTTGAATTACTTATGAAATTAAGTATTCTCCTACAACTGGAGGTCATTTCCTTATAGTTGTTTTGTGAATTGCCCTTCTACCTCTTTTGCTTGCTCACATCTCCATGTGGAAGGATTGGCGTACTTTTCTTTTTCTTGTGTGATAAATATAGATAACATAAATTTTACCATTTTAATCACTTTTTAGTGTCCAGTTCTGTGGCATTAAGTACATTCACCATGTTTTTTTAAGGATATTTATTTATTTATTTTTATTTTTATTTTTATTTTTTTTCATGAGAGACACAGAAAGAGAGAGAGGCAGAGACACGGGCAGAGGGAGAAGCAGGCTCCATGCAGGGAGCCTAATGTGAGCCTCGATCCCAAGACCCTGGGATCACGCCCTGAGCCAAAGGCAAACACTGAACCACTGAGCCACCCGGGGGGCCCTAATAGATGGTCCTCTTAATGCAGAAAAGGCATTTGGCAAAATCTAATACCATTGCATCATTAAAATACTGCATAGGCTAGGAACAGAAGGGACCTTTCTGAAAGAGCATTTATGGAAAACGCAGAGCCTAACATCATACTTAATGGTGAAAGACTGCGAGCTTTCCCTGTAAGATCAGGAACAAGACAAATACACTTGCTTTTATCACTTTCATTTATTTACATTATACTGGAAGTTCTAGCCTGAGCAATTAGATTAAAAAGAAGAAGAAGAAAGAAGAAGAAGAAGAAGAAGAAGAAGAAGAAGAAGAAGAAGAAGAAGAAGAAGAAGAAGAAGAAGAAGAAGAAGAAGAAGAAAGAAGAAGAAGAAGAAGAAGAAGAAGAAACTACCCACACTGCAAACCTCCACCTGCAGATGACACAAATCTGTGTATAGTTAGCCTTAAGGAATACACACACACACAATCAGAGCTAATAAATGAGTTCAGGAAAGTAGCAGCATCATTCGTAACAGCCCCAACGTGGAAAGAACCCAAATGCCCATTAACTGATGAACAAAGAAACACAATATGGCCTAGCCACACCGCGGAATGAGGAGAGCACAAAGAGGGGAGCACGGCTGTGGCTGTGCGCTCCAACATGGACAAATCTTGAAAACCTGCCGAATAAAAGAAGGCAGGCACCGAACACCATGTGTTGTGTGATAAGTGTCTATTTAGATAAGTGTCTGGAATCAGCAAATCAATGGAGAGGAAGTAGATTAGTGGTTGCCAGGCAACGGAAGGGGAAAAATTGGAACGGAGGAGGTTTCTTTTTGGGCTCCTGGAAATATCCTGCAATTAGATGAATGGTGATAGTTGTACAATGTTATGAATACAGTACAAACCCCTGAATTATAGACTTTACAACGACTCAACAGGTGAGTTTTATGTTACCTGAATTTTGTCTCAACAAGACATTTTTTAAAAAAGAGAATGGCCTTTAAATATCAAATGATTGGCACGCCTGAGTGGCTCAGTGGGTAAAGAGTCTGCTTTTGGCTCAGGTCATGATTCCGGGGTCTTGGGATCAAGCCCCACATCGGGCTCCCTGCTCAGTGGGGAGTCTGCTTCTTTCTCTCCTTGCTTGTGCTCTCTCTCAAATAAATAAAATCTTTTTTTTTTTTAATTTTTATTTATTCATGATAGGCACACAGTGAGAGAGAGAGGCAGAGACACAGGCAGAGGGAGAAGCAGGCTCCATGCACCGGGAGCCTGACGTGGGATTCGATCCCGGGTCTCCAGGATCGCGCCCTGGGCCAAAGGCAGGCGCCAAACCGCTGCGCCACCCAGGGATCCCTCAAATAAATAAAATCTTTAAAAATATATGTCAAATGGTGAGGACCCCTAAGGAAAACGGATGAAATTTATGGGCTTTTAATTTTTGACTTTTCACAAAATGATCCTTGCACTGAGAGGGCCAAAATTGAAGTGACAGGTGTCCTATCTATGTAATCATACAATTTTGTGATTTAAAGTAAAAAAAAAAAAATGAAGAATGATTCATTCTTCTTGGGTCTAAAACTCAGTGTTTGACTGCAGCTGTCCAAAATTTAGAAGAATCTGAAAATTAGAAGATGTCCCAGCTCATCTTCTCCAGCCATACCTTAGCTAGGGATGGGCCGGCCTTGCATCCTGGCCATGATGGCTCTGGACTAATCTGTGGGTCACACCTTCTGGAAGATAGAGACTCTGCATGCGGCAGAAGTACCCCCTCAGAGGAAAGGTCCTCCCTCTCACCAACACCCCTGTCTCTCCTCTCTCCACCGTCATCCAACCTAAGAAGTAGCCTGGGCCCCCCTCCGCATGCCGCGGCCTCCCAGCTTCTGCTGCCCAGTTGCAGACACAGAGCGTCTGTCCTGCCACCTTTCCTTCCTGCCTCCCTCTCTTCCCAATTCTGTCCTGAAGAAGTTTCAGAGAACATCCTTGGCGCCCTGTTATCTGCTCTGGGAAGTCTAAAGTTCAGGGCTTGGGACAATTAAGCTCAAGGCCTCTCACCAAGCCAGAGATGAATGACCCAGGGAGCAAGTTGAGGCAGCTGAGTCAGCCTGAGTCTGTCGGGGTGGGGCCAAGGCGAGCCATCCTTGCTGGGTCAATGCCCTTGATTTCCTTAGGGTGCCCTCCCCGCCCCCGACCTCGGGAGGTATCCAGGACTCCTGGATCACTAGACTGTCCTGTCCTGAGACTTCTGCTTTGGGAGGAGGGTAGAAGAGGGGCGGAACCCTGCCCGACCCTTGGGAGACATATTAGGTGTCTGGGGACAGGAATGAGTGTCCCCTTGGTACCACACCAGTAACTGCTTCCTCTGGTTTTAGCTCCTCGCTAGCCCACAATCCACTCTCTTGACCCTCTCAAGGGCCCTTTTCTTACTCTCAAAACTCTTACCTGAGTCTCAGCAGAGCTCCTAACCTGGGTCCCTTCTGCCTCTCTCTACACTCTTCGTGGCTTTCTACCCAAGCTGGCGTTAGAACCTCTCCAAGCCTCAGTTTCTTTACCTGTAAAATGGGAATAAAGACAGTACTGATGTCCCAAGAGCAGTTGTAGGGTTTCCACGAGATAAGGAATACGCTGCATTTTCTACAGCACTGGGGGCACCCAAAATGCTCAACAAACATTTGCTACTGCTGTTAAGCTTTCACTAGTTCATCAGTCACGTGGCCTCTTCTAAAGAGCACTCCGTGGGTATCGGGCCCTGTGCCAGGAACCCAGGGGTACTGTGCTTGGGCTCAATGCTTTGAATCTACTTGGGGAGAGAAGAGAAATCACAAACAGGTAATTTGGCACAGCTTTTCAGAATCTGTGCAAAAGCTCTGAAATCTCACTCAGCAACTCTGCCCCTTACGTACACCTGCAGGTTTGCTACATCCTTGGCTGCTGTTGGGCAGGATAAGCCCATCATCGAGATGAGGAGGGCTGAGATTTAGGAAACCCGCATGGGCCTCGTCTGGCTTTTCCAGCTAGTTCTCCCCTCTGCATGCCAGAACCACGGTGCCAATGCCACCGGGGATTTGGCATTGACTCAGCCAGGTTCTGGGAGACCGGATTTGAGGGCTGGTGGGACTGTAGGGAGGATAGACAACTTCATTCTACCACCACCCTAGATGATTCCTTAGAGGGGATGTAGGATGAGGGCTGGCAGGTGGCAAAGGGTGGCCAAAGGCACTCGTGGAGGGAGGAGGAAGGACCACACCTCGGGAGAGGGAGGAGTCAGGAACCAGGGAACTCAGCCAGCCAAGGGGATCAAATTCCTCTGGGGTGAACTCTGAGACAGTCTCTAGAGACCTGTGGGCAGGCGAAGTTTGAGAAAAGAGAGCCAGAGGGGAAGATCCTGTCTTTGCACTTACACGTGGCCCAGGTGTCGCTCTGACCAAGGCCAGCAGGCAGCAGGACCAGCGGGAGCCTCCCTCGGGGCCCTCACCTGCCTGCCCCTCCTTGCCCCTCAGAGCTTGCTGGGAAACCAGAGAGGGAGAGAAGACCATGGAGCCAGACAGGACTCAGATAAAGCTTGACCCCAGGTGAGTGAGGCCGGCAGGCCCAGAGCCAGGAGCCGGTTGCTAAGCAGTGGCCCCTAACACGCTGGCCGGTCCCTATCTCCTCGTCAGGGCCTCTGGTTCTCAGGACACAGAATGAGGCCGACTCAGAGTGGTCTGGCTGTCCTTGAGGTCCTGCGGGCCGGAGTGTGATTCTTCAGAGCCTTGGCTTTGCATCTCAAGTGGGAAGAGGAAAGCTCCAGAGGCAGGGGTGGTGTGGGGCAGGCACAGAGCCCCAGGCAGCAGGAGACTCAACCTTGGTGCTAAGGGACCACTCTTCCTCTGGGGCCCTGCTCTTTCTGGTCAGTCCCTGCACTGCTGCCCCAGTGGAAGTGGAGAGAACGGACTGTGGACTCTTTGGGCACCAAAGCCAGGCCTGTCATAGCCTGGGTGGCACCTGCCTTACACACTAGCCTGAGCTAATTTGCTATTTCCTCAAGAATTGGGGTGTCGAGGGGAAATGTACAGACACCCTGAACTCAGGAGGCTTTGAGGGAGTGTCAAATAATTGGTGTTCCTTCCGGTACTCCCCCACTCCCCTGTCCATGTCCCCAAGTCCCCATATTCTAGTGTAGGCTGGTGTCTCTACAGGTACACAGCAGATCTTCTGGAGTTGCTGACAACCAATTACAGCATCCCCTCCGCCTGCTTCTCTCACGCTCCCACTGCAGCCCAGCTTCTGAGGGGTGAGTCGGGGGCCCTCCCCAGAGGGAAATGAGAGATGAGCATCCCAGCAGGAAGCCAGGACAGTGGGGTGAAGCTGAGGAGAGGTGGTCCTGAGCTGGCCAGCCTGGACAGGGTCTATCTCTCATGGTTGAGGCCTCAGAAAGAGGACCATGGCAACCTAGCCAGGGAGACAAAGCTGCATGCTGGACCTCCCATGAATCCCAGCCTCAAGGCTCATTCACATTGCAGACACTGGCCTGGAGCATTTTTCAAACTCCAGAGCCATCCAGAGGATTCAAGATGGTGTCCATATGATCCAAGCCCCAAAGAATCTCCTTGGGGCCTGCATATAGCCTCTTCGGGAAAGTGTCTACATCATTCTAGAGAGGTGGTTTTTTTTTTTAAGATTTTATTTATTTATTCATGAGAGACACACACATACACAGAGGCAGAGACACAGGCAGAGGGAGAAGCAGGCTCCATGCAGGGAGCCCGACGTGGGACTCGATCCTGGGTCTCCAGGATCACACCCTGAGCTAAAGGTGGCGCTAAACCGCTGAGCCACCCAGCCTGCCCTAGAGAGGTGGTCATTATGAATAATGTTCTTAAAACAGGTGAACCTGGGGGCACCTGGGTGGCTCAGTCGGTTAAACATCTGCCTTCAACTCATGCCATGACCTCGGGGTCCTGAATGGAGTCTGGGCATCAGGCTCCCTGCTCAGCGAGGAGCCAGCTTCTCCCTCTCCCTCTGCTTCTGCCCCCTGCTCATGCTCTCTGCTTTCAAATCAGTCAATCAATCAATCAATGACATCTTTTTTAAAAATTAGGTGAACCTGTAAAAGTATTCTGACAGTGTTGGCCAACTAGATCTTATTCTTATACTGAATTGCTTCTGAAAGTGAAAAGCAGAAGATGGGACCCAGTTTATTCCCTGGCCACCTATATGACAACCAAATGACCCGAGCATCTTCACAACTGTGGCTCCCATCTAGATTTCATTTTGTTTTCCTACTGCGTGATTAAGCACCTCTTAGACGTTGATGAATAAGAGTCTATGTCTCTATGGTATCTTTTTTTTTTTTTTTTAAGAATTCATTTATTTATTTGAGAGAGAGAGGGGAGCCTGATGCGGGGCTGGATCCCAGGACCCTGAGATCATGACCTGAGCCAGAGGCAGATGCTTAACTGACTGAGCCACCCAGGCACCCCCTCTACGGTATCTTTAACGTTTTTTCCCAACCTCCTTCCTGATGTTGTCACCTCAGTGAGCAAGCAGACTTTCTGAAACAGGATGTGGTTGGTCGAATCAGGAGGCAGGCACGGGCATGTGCTTGGACAACATTCAGTCTGGTTTCAGAGTGAATGACAACTGCCAGTGTCCAGAGAGGCTTTGCAGCTGTTCAAGGATTTGTGCCAGTAGGTAGCTGCTATATCCAGCTCTAGGAACCTCTTGCTTAGAGCGCAGCTTGTGGTGCAAGTGTTCCCTTACATTAGCAGTTGTCAACCAGAAGTAAATTTGTCCCCCAAGGAATTTCTGGCAACGGCTAGAGACCGTTTCAGTTGCCACAACTAGAGGGTGCCATTGGCATATAGTGGGGAGAGGCCCTGGATGCCGCCATGAATACAATGGAAAGCACCCCCGCACCCCAACCATAAGGAGTTACCTTGGCCAACGTGTCCATAGCGCTTTTTAGCCCGAGAAACCCTGCCTTACGCAGTAAACATGGATGTCACATTGCTTTGCTACAGATCGTGCAAATAGAAGCACCAGGGATGTTCAGGGCAGGGAGACCACTGTGGGTCTGATAGTGTAGCGAGCTGGGGAAGCAGGGGACAACCTGGAGGCCTGGCCAGGTGAGGTGCGGCCTGATGCGCGTCTGGCAGAGGGGCTGTACTTTATCCTGTAGACGGAGGGAGCCGCTGAGGGCCCTGAGATTGGGAGCGGCCGGACGGTGCTTCAAAATAATTAATCAGTAAACAGGGTGGACGTCGGGGAAGAGGGGCCGTGAGAGGCAGGGGTATACACTGGAGGTTGTCGCCCCAGCCCAGAAGGAGGAACAAGAGTCTGAGCCGGAACAGTGTCAGGGAAAGGGAGGGAAGGTCGGAGGACACAGGCAAGCCAAAGAAAGGGCAGGCCATCTGGGAAATAGCCAGATGGGGTGAGAGCGGGAAGGGGAGACTGTAAGCAGCACCCTGGGGATGTGGGCAGGGCGAGGGCAGTGGTGATGACCCTGAGAAACAGGAAAGCCAGGAAGATCTGAGGATTTTGCCTGAGATCTGGCAAGACTAACCGCTGCACCTTAAATCAGATGCCATTTAAGGAGGAGCTATGGCGGGGGGAGGACTCCTGAACCTGTTCCTGAAATCCCTGTGATATGATTGCAATTACAATCCCTACAGGATTTTTTAAAAAATGGACTCATCCAAACATTTCTGTGAAAGAGTGAAGTGCCAAGGAAAAGCCAAGACATCTTTGGAAAAATGTTAAGGAGGGTACCTGCCCCACCAGGGATTAAGATTTATAATAAGACTAAGCAACAAGCAGTAAGTGCAAGAGGCCTAATAAGTAGATCAATGGAACAGAACAGAGTGCCTGGAAATAGAGCCCACTCGGGACGCACCCTGTGAAGGGATGCCACACACACTAGAGGGCAGAACAGACACTTTTGAAGCGATCTGGACAATTTGTGCCTATGGCGAATAAACCAATGTAAAGATAGCTCCAATGGCAGCTTTAATACGGGCAGCGAAAATACCTAAATGTAAAATGCAAATGTTTTTACAAAAGAAAATACAGAAAGATATCTTTATGATTGGGAGTAGAGAAAATGTCTTAAATAAAACGCAAGGAAGCACAAATGATCGTGGAGATTGACTCCGTAAGCAAACAAACTTCTCTACAGTTAAAAACACTAGAAGCAATGTTAAAAGCCAAACCACAGACTGGGAGAAGGTATTTTCAAGCCTAACTAACAAGGGATAAGTAGACAGTGTAAGAGAAATCACCCAATGCAAAGTGTGTAAAATATGGGAACAGACTGTTCAAGCAGAAGAAACCCAAATGACCAATATATGTACAAAAAGATATTCTAGGGGCACCTGGGTGGCTCAGCGGTTGAGCATCTGCCTTTGGCCCAGGGCGTGACCCTGGTCCCGGGATCGAGTCCCAGGTCCGGCTCCCCGCAGGGAGCCTGCTTCTCCCTCTGCCTGTGTCTCGGCCTCTCTCTGTGTCTCTCATGAACAGATAAATAGAATATTAAAAATAATACTCTATTTGGTTAGGAATTAGGGAGCCGTGCATGAAACAATATTTCACTACGGTGAATCTGAGGTGACAGCGAGGGCTCACGGACCACTGGTGGGAGTATAAGTGGGAGAGCCACGCGGAGAGTGATCAGTTCTCTGCAGCACTAGAGTCTCATCTCCTCCAGCTCAGAAAATCTGATTTTAAGTGTCCACATAAAATAACTCTCCCATATGTGCTAAGGAGACACGTCCAAGAATACTTATTGAAGCATTTGTTTGTCATAATGAAAATATATCATTATGAAAATAGATCATTATAATGATCATAATGAATATCAGAATATAATGAAAATAGTATCATGAAAACAATGTTGGGTGGAAAAAGCATTTTGCAGAATGAAGCCATCTAAGCAGAATCTTTATTTTTTTATTTTTTATTTATTTATTTTTTTTTAAGCAGAATTTTTAAAGAAGGTTTTATTTATTTACTTGAGAGACAGAGAGCGGAGTGAGAGAGAGAGGGACAGAGAGCACGAGTGAAGAGAGGAGCAGAGGGGGAAGGAGAAGCAGGATCCCCGAGGAGCAGGGAGCCAGACCCGGGGCTCCATCCCAGGGCTCCGCCCCAAAACCCCGGGATCCTGACCTGAGCCTCCAGCAGACTCTTAACCGATGGGGCCACCTAGGTGCCCTCATTTATGTAGATTTTGCAAAATGCAAAGCAATATAGCATGTTGAGAATGTACCTATGTTGTGAAAATTAAAACATAAGCAAAGAAGATACACACCACCTTCAGAACAGTAGTTCGCTCTGGGAGGTGAAGTAGGGAAGGGAAAATGATCCAGGAGGTATGTACGAGGGCCCTCAAATATATCTGTAATGTTTTATTTTTCTAAAAATAATTGTTGAAGCAAAATTGGCAACATTGTAACACTCTTTAAAATGGGTCACGGCGGGACGCTTGGGGGGCTCAGCGGTTGAGCGTCTGCCTCGGCTCAGGACCTGATCCCGGAGTTCCAGGATCAAGTCCTGCTGCTTTGGGCTCCCGAAGTATTGGGCTCCTGCATGGAGCCTGCTTCTCCTCCTTCTGCCTAGGTCTCTGTCTCTCAAGAATAAATAAAACCTTTAAAAATAAAATAAAATGGGTCATGGGCATATTCCCCCATGCTCTATTATTCTTTTTGAAATTTTTGTAACTTAAAAATTAATTAGAAATAATCATTTTTGACAGGCTGTGATGAAATGCTAGTTAAAAATGTACACAATTTTATAGTATAATTGCAGTAATACAATAGGTATGCCCTTTAACCAGGGTGGTTTTTTTTTAAAGTTACTTTTTATTGAACAAATAATACATGCCAAGTGCTGTGCTAAGAGGTTAATGAGAGGATGAATAACCTGTCCAAGGTCAACAGCAAACAGCAAGTGGGACTTTAATTTGAACTCAGGCGTCTCTGACTCCAGAGCCTATGCCCTTCACTCCCATGAGGACAAATGTGCAAAAATGAAAATAACTTTTGGTTAGGAACTGACTGGCTGGAATTATGGGTGATACTCTTTCAAAATTGTAATGCTCTAATATTGTTTTCATTGTTTTAAAAAAAGTAATCTTTGCTATTTCTGACACAGTGGGAAATTTGCTAGTTGCTGAAGGTGTAATTGAATTCAAAATGGTCAGTTAGACAAGCATTTCCCAAAGTGTATCCCTCGGGATACTAACCTCAAGTAGTGCTTCATGAACACAGCATCTATCGAGATAAAAGTTTTGTAAAAGCTGTATTCTATAACTTCCACTAGGAAATTACAGTGTAAATCCGATTAAAAACTTGAGCATGGGAAGAAGCAGGTTTAATTTTGTGTAAGGAACTTCCAAAAATCCTCTGGCCATAGGATACTTTTGTCCCATAAAATCTGTTAAGATGCAGAAAACATAAGGTAGGGGACAATCTTCAAAGAAGATAAATGAGCTTCATGGAGAAGAATAGCATCAGGCTATGGATGCTAAGAAACTTCTCCCTTTCTTAGCCTTCCTGCTGTGGCAGTGGATATTATGTCCTGTAGATACTACAAAGAAGAGAACTTAGAGTGGCACAGCCAGCAGTTATAAGAGGCTGCAAAACCATGTCTGTACTGGACAGTCACATATGCCCCCACCCCAGCTTCATAAACTTGAACAACTTCTTAGGGTTGCATTTGATTGTTCCACATTTCCTTCCATAGCTATGTGAACACACACCAAGGGCTAGTGTGTCAAACACTTAAGAAGATGGGCTTCGCCAGAAACTCCTGCATTCAAGCCCAGTCCCATGACTTCCAGACTGAATGACATGGGCAAGGTGCTCAACTCTCTAAGCCTAGTTTCCTGGAAAAGCCTATGAAATGGAGATGACAATAGGAATTCTCCTTTTTTTTTTTTTTTTTTTGACAGATCAACAGTTTTTTTAGTCGTCGTCGTCGTCATCGTCCTCCTCCTCTTC
Source organism: Canis lupus baileyi (assembly GCF_048164855.1). Lineage (NCBI taxonomy): Eukaryota > Metazoa > Chordata > Mammalia > Carnivora > Canidae > Canis > Canis lupus. The sequence goes on along the minus strand of NC_132872.1, from coordinate 2,044,589 downwards.
CTCTTTGTCTTCTTCATCCTCTTCCACCTTTTTCCGGGCAACTTTTGCGGGACCTTTTGCACCATCAAACTTCCCTTTAGACTTATAGTCAGCGACATCCTTCTCATACTTCTCCTTCAGCTTGGCTGCCTTGTTGTAAGGCTGCTTCTCGCTGTCACTTAAGTTATTTCCACATCTCCCGAGCTTCTTCGCCACAACTCCAATGGAGATTCCAGGGTTTGTCGATTTGCTCTTGGGGCGGGATTCTGAGCAGAAGAGGAAAAATCCAGATGGTGGTCTTTTGGGGGCATTAGGGTCCTTCTTCTTCTTGCCTCCCTTAGCGGGTCCATAATCCTTCATTTCCCGATCATAGCGCACTTTATCTGCCTTGGCCATTTCATCAAATTTCGACTTCTCCTTTCCAGACGTTGTCTTCCACCTCTTAGAGCACTTCTTGGAAAATTCAGCAAAATTGACAGGAACCTCTGGGTTTTTTCTTCTTATGTTTCTTCTTAAGTGTGAGGTTTATGTTTTTGGTTTATTTGGTTTTGGGGGCATCGGATTATATGTCCAATTGTTCCAGGACCATTTGTTGAAAAGACTTTGTTTTCCACTGAATTTCTTTTTGTATCTTTGTCAAGAATCAATGAGCCAGATTTGTACGGGTCAATGTCTGGACTTTCTCTTCTCTTCCATTGATAGGAGTCTCTCCCTTTACCAATACCACATCATCAAAGTTACTGTAGCTTGTATCCATCTTAAAAATCTATTAGTGTGATTCCTGTAACTTTATTCTTCCTTTTCAAAATTATTTTAACTTTTCTACCAATTTTGTCTCTCCATGTAAGATTTAGAACGAGCTAATATATACACAAGTGTTGTTGGGATTTTCATTGGAATTCCATTAAATCTATAAAGTTTAAGGAGAATCATGTATGATAGTGAGTCTTCTAAACCCTAAATGTGACTTGTCTCTCCATTTAGTTACATCTGTGGCTTCTGTCATCAGCATTTCATAGTCTAAGTATACAGATCCTGGACAAATTTTGTTGGATTTATAGCTAAGTATTTATTTTCTTGGAACTATTGTAAGTGGTATTGTTTTTCTAATTTTGGTTCCCAGTTGTTCCTTGCTGGTCTACAGAAATACAATTGATTTTTGTGTGTTTAAAAAAAAAAAGTTCTTTCATTCAACAAATGGCCACCATTGCTGTTCCAGGCACTTGGAGGTGGAACAGAGACCAAACAAGATTGACAAAGTCCCTGCCTTCCTGGAGTTTACTGGAAGGGGAGGACTAGGGCTGGGCAGCAGAAAATAGGCACCTAAATAAATATGTAACCAAACTCAGTGTTGGGGGCGGATGGGGGGCAGTGTCCTACTGGGCACTCAGGGAAGGCTGGCTGAGCAGGGGCATGTGAGCAGAGAGCTTGATGAGCAGAAGCCAGCCACTGGGAGCCCAGGGAGAAAAGCTGAATGGGCAGAAACCAAGTATCATCAAGTTCTGGGGGTGGCACAGCTTACGCGATTATTGGGAGGCTGAAGGAGTGGTAGGGAAATCCTCAACCTCAATAAACAGGGAAGAGCTGAGCTGCCGTCTTTGAGATTGAGGAGCACAGGGCGTGGGAGAGGATGAGGGATCAGCCCAGGAGACCAAGGGTCAGAGCCCAGGAGGGGGACTGTGGTTCTGGCAGTGGAGGGGGGTCTATGGCCATACCACCCTGAACGTGCCCGATCTCATCTGGCAGTGGAGGGGGGCAGCTTTTCAAAGAGGAGGGAGCAGTCAAGACAGTGAAGACTGAGAAAGTCTCTGGCCTTGAATGGCTTTGGAACCGCTCTCCTTTTACTCCTGGCTCTCCCTGAGCTGGTGAGGACAAGGGTCAAGCAGGGGTGGGCAAGTCCCTTCAGAAGAGGATGATTCAGCCTTCCCACAACAGACAGTGGTTTTTAGAAATCTGCTGAATTGGGGCACCTGGGTGGCTCAGCTGGTTGACCGTAGGACTCTTTTTTTTTTTTTTTTAATTTTATTTATTTATGATAGGCACACAGTGAGAGAGAGAGAGAGAGGCAGAGACATAGGCAGAGGGAGAAGCAGGCTCCATGCACCGGGAGCCTGACGTGGGATTCGATCCCGGATCTCCAGGATCGCGCCCTGGGCCAAAGGCAGGCGCTAAATCGCTGCGCCACCCAGGGATCCCTGACCGTAGGACTCTTGATTTTGCCTCAGGGCTGTGATTTTAGTCGTGAGATTGAGCCGTGTTGGGGGGGGACGACTCCACACTCAGTGGAGGGCGGAGCACCCTCCGCCCCTCCCCACCTCGTGTGCTCTCTCTCTCTCTCTCTCTCACTCTCTCTCAAATAAATAAATATATTGTTTAAAAAAATCTACTGAATTAATTTGGGTTTCTGCCTATCTGGACTTACCTTTTGTGTGTATTTTCTTAACTAAATATTTTTATTGTAAAAATAATTCAGGTACAGTAAATCTGAAAATCCAGAAAAGTAGACAAAGGAAAAAACTATATTCCCATCACTCAGAGAGAGGCACTGCAAATATCTTGATGGTATTTCTTTCTTTCTTTCTTTTTTTTTTTTTGCTTTTACTTAACATTAGTCGAAATCATACCATACCTCCAATTTTATGTCTTGTTTTTGCTTTTTTTATGTTAAAGATTTTATTTATTTATTCATGAGAGAGACACACACACAGAGAGAGAGAGAGAGAGAGAGGCAGAGACCCAGGCAGAGGGAGAAGCAGACTCCATGCAGGGAGCCCGACGTGGGACTCCAGGATCCCAGGTCTCCAGGATCACGTCTGGGCGCTAAGCCGCTAAGCCACCCCGGCTGCTCCCAATATTCTTTTTTATCTGCCAAAGAATATTCAATTAGCTCAGAACCCTTTCTTGAAAAAAAAATCTTTTTTTCCCATAAATTGTAGGAGAATTTTGTCATAAGTCAGATGACTATATATGTGTGGGTCTATTAATAATTTTTTTGTTTTTTGAGTGCTAATGAGTTTTTTAAAAATAGTACACATTCTTCACAAAGATTTTGAGGTAGCATCTCTGAGGGTAGGACCTGGACACCTAGCTTTTAACAACTGCTCCCTGCTCAGTGAGGAATCTGCTTCTCCCTCTGCCTCTCACCCTGCTCATCCTCTCTCACTCTCTCTCAAATAAATAAAATCTTAAAAAAAAAAGAAAACTATTCAAATGATTGCAATAAACACTAAAAAAAGTTACTGGACCACATTTAATGTAAGACTAATTATAAGGCCAACACGAGTCAAAAGTCCTTGGAATCTTTACTTGTATCCATTTCTCTTTTGTTAAAATCCCTTCCTAATGTCCCAGTTTCATGACATAATTTTTGTAATCAAATTTAAACAGCTCTAAAGTATACCATTAATTACATTCTGCTTTAATTATAATGTTAATTGGTCCACGTCCGCTAGCATGACACCTTTCACTGGGAAGTAGTAAAGTTAAATAGGCACTGCCAACCTCTTAATTCAAAAAAAAATTTTTTTTAAGATTTTATTTATTTATTTCTGAGAATACACAGAGAGGAGAGAGAGAAGCAGAGACACAGGCAGAGGGAGAAGCAGGAGCCATGCAAGGAGCCTGACATGGGACTTGATCCCGGATCTCCAGGATCAGGCCCTGGGCTGAAGGTGGCGCTAAACCACTTGAGCCACCAGGGCTGCCCCTTAATTCAAAATGTTTGCTAATGAAGTGAAAGCTTGTTGGGTGTCTATCTCCTGGTTGAGCTAAGCCTTACCATGCCTAGAATTAGTCTCTCATCCATGTAGAAGAATGACTACTTTTCAGCTCCGTGTTGGATACCCTAAGTCTAAGAGAATGCCATTCTTCTGCATGGGTGGGAGCCTAGACCAGATAATTCTAGATACAGCAAAGCAATTTAGATCCAAATGAAGAAGCCCATATCTGCTTCCCCTCAGTCCTGGACTTTAGCTCAGGAAAGTCTGCCCTTTCTTCCCGCTTTAGCACTGGGCCCTGAGGAAATTGCCCTGACCATCATTATGACTTTGTTCACCCTGGGCTCGGTCGTCATCTTCCTGGAGGATGCTGTCTACCTATACAAGAATACCCGTTGCCCCATCAAGAGGAGGACTCTGCTCTGGGGCAGCTCTGCACCCACGGTAAGGGCCTTGTAGCTGCCCTTTGGGAGGAACTCAACAAGACAGAGCAACCATTTTGAGAATTCCTCTAAACTCAGCAATTCAAGTTGGCAAAGGGTTGCCTGCTTTTACCCTCTTAGAAGGTTAAGAGGAGTTGTAATGTGATTTCCATTTGCAGTCAGGACCCTATGCTTGGAAGGCCAACGGGCAGTGGGACAGGGAGCTTGAATTCTTAGAGCCAAGAGACAGCTGGAGAAGCTGCTCAGCCACCAGCAGCCGCACTCACTACTTTCCACCACACTATTACTGTTAAGAGCAGGCTTCTTTCCTGGACAGGAAAGCAGTGTTCCTCAGAGGGGAAAGAGGGAAAGATTTTTTTTCCTCCATGGGGACATATTCAGCTCTCCCCTTACATAGTAGATCTTTTTAACTCACTCTCACAGACATTATATACGTCTCTGGCTTGCTCCCAGGCCATAAGACTGGATTTCGTTTCCTCCGTGGTAAGGTCTGCGTGTGTGTCTGGGGTAGAGAATGGAGCCTGTGAGGTCCTTTTTTTTTTTTTTTTTTTTTTTTTTTTAGCAGAGGACACTCAAGTCCTCAGAGATGCTCTAGTAACATGCGATGTTGAAACGGAAGGGTTGGATCTTGACTCACTCCCTCCTAAAAATGAACTTACCTACACTACTCCAGGGATAAAGGATGAGATAGTCTTCAGAAGAGTGCGTGACTTGGAACGCCTGGGTGGCTCAGCAGTTGAGCGTCTGCCTTCAGCTCAGAGCGTGATCCTGGAGTCCCAGGATCGAGTCCTGCATCGGGCTCCCTGCGAGGAGACTGCTTCTCCCTCTGCCTGTATCTGTCATGAATAAATAAATAAAATAAAAATCTTAAAAAACAAAAAAGAGCACCTGACTTGAGGTGACCTGCTGTCTCTAATCCTAGATATAGAAGACACTGACCACTGAATTTTTTTTTTTTTTTTTTTTTTTTTAGGATTTTATTTGGGGCACCTGGGTGGCTCAGTGGTTGAGTGTCTGCCTTTGCTCCGGGAATGATCCTGGGGTCCTGGGATCAAGTCCTGCATCAGGGTCCCTATAGGGAGCCTGCTTCTTTCTCTGCCTGCATCTCTGCCTCTCTCTCTCTCTCTCTCTCTGTATGTCTCTCATGAATAAATAAACAAAATATTTCTTATTTATTCATGAGGGACACACAAGAGACAGAGACAAAGGCAGAGGGAGAAGCAGGACCCCGGGGATCACCTTCTGAGCCGAAGGCAGATGCTCAATCACTGAGCCACCCAGGTGCTCCCTGAACACTGAATTAAAAATAAATAAATAAAAACAAACCCAAAACTTAAAAAAATTAGTTGATTTATTTTTCCAGCTGACCACTTTTAAGTAATGATGCCTCACATGTTCAGGTTTTGCCTCCTTGAGCCCTTGCCACAAAAGGTTTGAGAGGGTGAGCACAGAGGCTCCCTTCTTGCCACAACCAGCTTCTTGCTTCTCTCCAAGTAGGTGGTGTCTGTGTTCTGCTGTTTTGGTCTCTGGATCCCTCGTTCCCTAATGCTCGTGGAAATGGCCATAACCTCGTGAGTGTCCTGCCCCGCCCCCAGCTCTGAGCTGGGTACCCTTTTGCTCCACACTCACCCAGGACTCCAGAGTCCATCTCTTCTTTTATCCCAGATCCCTTCCACAAATCCCTGCAACCACTGGGATGGAAACTTGCTAATCAGGTTGAACTTCTTAAACTTCTGGTGCTGTCCATCCCGTCAACCATTTTGCTCCTATGGGTCCCAATTCCCCTCTCTCTCAGCCCCTAGACCCTGTCCTCTCTCTCCCTCTTGCTGGGTCACATGGTCTGAATGCGTGAGCCCTACTGTGACCCCCTCAGTGAGCACCCCCTCTGTTGCACCCTTTCCAGTCTCTTGGTGTGTGGTGTCCTCTCAGCTGGCTGCCACCTCCCACTCTGTGAGGCCACCTCTGCTCCCACTCCAGGTTTTACTCGGTATGCTTTTACTTGATGATGATGGCCATGGTGGAAGGCTTTGGTGGGAAGGAGGCAGTACTGAGGACACTGAAGGACACTCCGATGATGATCCACACAGGTCCCTGCTGCTGCTGTTGCCCCTGCTGCCCTCCACTCATGCTCACCAGGTAAGGTGGGAGGGAGAGGCTCCTTCAAAGAACAGGTTGGCCTCTACCTGCACTCTCCCAAGAGCCTCTCCGGCCCCCTCAGCCCTGCTTCAAGCCTCTTGGGATCAGGCTTGTATGGAACAAAGCCGGTGATGAAAGGGTGGGCATCCCACAGCCAACATCCACACATTGGGCACCCGTTCAGGGGTGAGGATGGCAGAGGGAGGAAAGAGAACTCCAATTTCCATCATTTAAGCTCACTGCTGCCTACAAACTTTAGCTACATGGAGTAAAGTGGACTTTGGTCTACATACTTGTCCCTGCTGTCCATTTTGGTTGATGAGGCTGGGGTCAACATTCTGATAGTTCCTGCTCAAAAGGCAGAATTCTGGTCTGGGGCTGAGGGGGAGGCAAGACGAGGGTTCCCAGTGTTCTCAACATTCCGGCTTCTTCCTATATCCCCATCCATTTAGCCATTTCGTTATCTATTATGGCAGCCAAGCCTCAGCTCAAGGAGCCCAGGTGAGGGAGGTGGAAGGTGTTCTTGAGGTGGGCAGTTTGTGGGTTCATGTTTCCAACTCTCCTTTTCCTTCAGGAAAAAGCTTCAGCTGCTGATGTTAGGCCCATTCCAGTATGCCTTCTTCAAGATAACACTGAGCCTGGTGGGCCTGTTTCTCATCCCCGATGGCATCTATGACCCAGCAGATGTAAGCCAGGAGCAAGGGGCAGCAAAGTTCCAGACTCACTTAGTACCTCTGAGCTCTGGAAGGAAGAGCCAGAGCCAACATCCCCTGCAATGGGGCCCCATAGACAGGGGAGGCCCCGCAATGTGTGGTTGTGGAAAAGTAGAGGCTTGGAGACTCTGGTGGGGGAGAAGAGTGTGGAATAGGCCAAGGCTTTGGGGCTTTTTTCATTACCTTTCCCACTGTGGAAGAGGAGAAATAGGAGGAGGAGAAAAGGCTTGCCTCCCTCACGGACTACTTTCTGATCTGCCACCAGATTTCGGAGGGGAGCACAGCTCTGTGGATCAATACTGTGCTTGGTGTGTCCACCCTGTTGGCTCTCTGGGCCCTGGCCATCATTTTCCGTCAAGCCAAGATGCACCTGGGCGAGCAGAATATGGGAGCCAAATTTGCCCTCTTTCAGGTAATTATACCCTGAGAGAGAAAAGATGGGTAATTTTAGAGCTACGAACAATTAGGGTTAGGAAGTGAGACTAATAAAGACCAAAAGTGGGTCTGGGAATCTTCTTAAGCCCAGGTTTTCTTTTTTTATTTTTATTTTTATTTTTTTCCCCTCCCCCCCCCCCTTTTTTTTTTAAGCCCAGGTTTTCTATGAGATTTAGAAAATGTCACCTGTTCCTTCCCAGTTTTTGCTTTCCTGTGCTGTAGTAGTTTCTTGGTGCTGTCCTCACAAAGTATCACAAACTGGGTGATTTAAAACAACAGAAATGTATTGTCTCAGTTTTGGAGGCTAGGCGTCCAAAATCAAGGTGTCCACCAGGCCATGCTCCCTCTGAAACGATAGGGGAGATTTCTTCCTTGCCTCTTCCTGACTTCCAGCGGTTTGCCAGGAATCCCTGGCTGGCAGCTGCATCACTGATTTTGCCTCCATCACGACATGGCATGTGTCTTGTGTCTCTTTCTATCTTCTTATAAGGACAACAGTATATCAGAATAAAGATCCACTCTCCTCCAGCATGACGTCACCTTAACTAATGACACCTAATTATGCGGTTTCCAAATATGATCACATTCTATACTTAGGTACCGGGGGTTAGGACTTCAACATACCATTTCAGGGGACCCACTTCAACTCATAAAATGTGTCTTATCGACCTTAAATTCTTCTACCTTTCCTTTTTTTCTTTTTTCTACCCAGTACTTCCTAAAGCTCTATAACTCATCATAGTTATGAACTACCCACACCACACGTTAGGGACTTTTCATACCTTACATCTAAATTTTCACAATAATCTTAGGAGTCATTATTATTTCTATTGTACCAATGAGCCTTGCTCCAGGTACGTAGGTATGGGGCTAGAATTTAAACCTCCAACTGTCTGACTCCCAAATCTGCATTCCTTATCAGGTTGCCTCTTCACCTGCACACCTTCTGAAAGTTCTCTGCAAGGCATGTTTGTTCACTTTTGACACTTTCCATTCTCTAAGCCCAGAGAATTTTCACCAAGTGCGATGCCTTCTGGCCCAATCTTGTTTTCCTTCTCTATTCCTTCTGTTCCTTTGCTAGGCCCTTCTATTCCCATGGCCTAGTGACTGCACTATAGTTAATAGTGTGATTTCGCATAAATTCTCATTTGATCTATGCAGATGCCTCTGAAATGTGGATTTCTGGGCAAATAGTAGGTAGAATTGAAGAAGAGAGAGGCCAGAAGAGCCAAAATGAGACAGGGACTGAAAGGGCAGAAAGGATCTGGGCCCCAGAAGCTCTTAGGGTCACGCCACAAGGTCAAAGCTCTGTGACTGCCGAGCCTGCCAGTGACTATCATGGGGAAGCCTGCACATGCTGAGTCTGCCTTGAAGAGGCTGATGCTTCAGAAAAGTGCACTCAGTGAGGGCAAGTACTAAGACAAATGGTGTTGCTGAAGCCTCTGGACAGATTCTTTTTCTTATTGTATTAAAATACACATAACATTACAATATATATAAAATTTACCATTTTAACTAGTTTTAAGTGTACATTTCAGTGGCATTAACTGCATTCACATTGTTGTTCAATCATCACCACCACCAACTTCCAGAATTTTTTCGCCTTCTACACAGAAACTCTGTACCCATTGAACATTAATTCCCCTTCCCCCTTCGGCCTAGCCCGTGGCACGGTAGAGATTTTTCAAAGAGCACCTTCATGGCCAATTGCCCATCATTCTAGGAGCAGGGATCTCAGGTCCTTGAGCCAGATGGAAATAGTCTTCTCTAACCATCTACCTTTTTCATCCATGAGTGACTATTAGTAGCCATGGCTGAGATAGGGAAATAAACATGGATCCCCGATTAGTCATTGTTTCTTGTCACCAATTCTCATAAAATATTGGGTAGAGGACAAGACTGTAATTTGCCTACAGATTAAAACTCCACAAAATTTTACTCAAGTGAGTTTCAGCCCTCTGTAAGTACACAGACTGCAAGTCCAGCAGAATGGATTGTGGAGAGACAAGCACAGCAGAGGGGCAGCTGGCCCCAGTGCCACTGGTACTGGGCCAAGTCTGCCCTTGTTTCTCTTCTGTTCTGCAGACGCTCCTCATCCTGACTGCTCTGCAGCCATCCATCTTCTCAGTCTTGGCCAGCAGCGGGCAGATTGCTTGTTCACCTCCCTTTTCTTCTAAAATCAGGTCTCAAGGTGAGCACATGAATTCTTCTCATTCCAGAATGAGAGAAGGGAGGGTCAGGGAAGAGATGACCTTAGAATAGAAGCTGGGCAAGCCTGGTTTCTGCTCAGAATACTCAGAAAGGGAAATCCTAGTGAGGTTATAAGAAACAGTGACTTCTCTGACCACACAGAGGAGACCAGCAATCCCATAGCTTGAGGCCAGTCCTCATGTGCAACCCAGGAAGCCATCCTCAGCTTCTGGGAGAGTAATGGGTAGGGTCTGAAAGCAGGAAGTTATACTGATTGGGGTGCCTGGGTGGCTCAGTTGGTTAAGTGCATCTGACTCATGACTTCAGGGTTGTGGGATCAAGCTCCATGTTGGGCTCCACACAAGCATGGAACCCACTTGGGGTTCTCTCTCTCCCTCTGTCCCCCCACTCACTTTCTCTCTCTCTAAAAAAAGGTCACGCTGATAAAACACACCAAAAAATGGGGCTTAATGCTAGCCTCAGACTGCAGAAGTTAAAGCCAAGTTCTGGTTCTGGCTCTACCATTAATCTGCTATGTTACTTATGAAAGCTTAATATCTCTAGGTTTGGTTTGAGGACAAATTGGAGAAAGTGTTGCTCAACTCATATGCCAGGGCTACTAGTGGGATACCATCTATACAATTTAGCATAATTCATATTATATCAATTCATTGCATGCTACAGTGATGAACTGCCACCTGCTCGTACTGGAGACTTTTCTAATGACTGTGCTGACACGTGTGTACTACCGAAGGAAAGACAGTAAGGTTGGATATGAGCCTTTCTCTTCCTCAGACCTGGATTTGACCTCAAAGTCCAAGATAGATGGTTTGGACATTGAAAGAGACTCTACACATTAAATGGGCACAGGATTTCCTCACTGTCCCTCAACCTTGACCAAATGGAGATGAATTCATTTTCAGCACCAGCTGGCGGATTACATTTGACTATAGGGGCAAAGGAGAATTATGGAATAGGAATTCCATAATAATAGGCAATTATTTTGGATCTTGCCTGGAGAAGTTATTTTAAGTTTTATAATAAACAGGATAGAGTTTAAAATTCTATAATTGCATACATTGCCTCTGTGGGTGATACTATTAGCCTTTGATGCTTATATATTGAAAGGTCACTCTGAATTTTCCCAAAGCCAACAAAGGGGAGAAAGTATACAGTAGTTTACCTGTTATAAGAACAGGAATAGAAGTCAACCAGGCAAACCTCTGTTTATTGTAGCATTATTTACAATAACCAAGACATAGAAGCAACCTAAGTGTCTATCAATAGATGAACAGATAAGGAAATGTGGTATGTGTGTGTGTATATAATGGAATATTACATAGTCACGAAAAAGGATGAGATTGTGCCATTTGAGACAACGTGAATAGACCTGGGTGGATATTATGCTAAGTGAAATGAGTCAGCCTGAGATAGACAAATACTATGATGCCACTCATAAATGGAATCTAATAGAAAATGAGTAAACAAACAAAGAGCAGAATCAGAACTATAAATACAGAGAGTTGATGGTTGCCAGAAGGGAGGGGGTAGGGAGCTGGGCAAAATGGGTGAAGAGGAGTAGGAGATTCAGGCCTCCAGCTGTGGAATGAATTATTTGTAAGAATAGAGTATAAGGAATACAGTCAATGAGGGGCACCTGGGTGGCTCAGTCAGTTTAACATCTGACTCTTGAGTTTGGCTCAGGTCACAATCTCAGGGTCATGAGACAGAGCCCTACATCGGGCTCCATGCTAAGTGCAAAGTCTGCTTAACACTACTCCCTCTCCCTATGCATATATGCATATTCTCTCTCTCTCAAATAAATAAATAAAATCCTAAAAAAAAAAAAAGGACTATAGTGTATTATATTGTAATAGCAGTACAATGGGACAGTTGGTAGCTATACTTGTGGTGAACATAGCACAATGTATAAACTTGTCAAATCACTAAGTTGTACTCCAGAAACTAATGTGACAGTTTGTCAACTAAAAAAATCCAAAAAAACAACAAAAAGCCAACTTAACCAGGTAAAAGTAGTACAAACCTAAAGTCTCAAAAGAAAGCAGACTTTTGAAGAACAGATGGAAGGTATTATTTCCCTTACAGATGTGTCATTAGGGCACTGATGACATTACACCTCATAGATCTGGATCAGCTTCCCTTTGAGGGATGATGGCTTTTTGAGCCTTCTGTGCAAAGCTGCAAAAAGATTTCCCTGATAGGGCAGCCCCGGCGGCGCAGTGGTTTAGCGCTGCCTGCAGCCCAGGGCGTGGTCCTAGAGACCCTGGATTGAGTTCCACGTCAGGCTCCCTGCATGGAGCCTGCTTCTCCCTCTGCCTGTGTCTCTGCCTCTCATTCTCTCTCTGTGTCTCTATGAATAAATAAAATCACTAAAAAAAAAAAAAAAAAAAAAAAAAAAAGGATTTCCCTGATAATATGGTCATGGAATAGTTTTGAGGAAGATAAATTAGGATGCAAAAGCAAAGGAACTGAGAGTATAGGTAAAGGCCCCAAATACATAAAACATATACACATGTATACCAGGTCAGAAACACAGGAAATGGAACATTAGGTAAAACCACTTTGCCTTTATTTGGCTAAATGACAAAGGCCAAAATAACTGAACCAATTAATAACATTCACATGGAAAACAATATACTGAACACCGATTGAGGAAAACGCCCTGTGGATGCTGGCACTGGGGGTGGGGCTAACATTCACACCAAGGCCAGCGTTTCTTCCCAACAGCTTTTTTTTTCAGGATAATCAATACAAAACCACCCAACCAATCAAGTCTCTGTGTTTAAAACAGTCAGTGCCCCCCTAAGAAGGGTGGGAAAACCCTTTTTAAACCTAGAGGAACACAACCTGAGTCATCCTAGTGTTAAACCTAGCACTTTTTTGTTTTCTACCCCAATCTGAGTATTAACGTAAAACTTTGGCAGACAGAAAATCTTTCTTCTTTCTTTTAAAGAAAATTAACATTTAATAGTATAATCCCAAGAACATGTTCTACTTAATTGGAAAAATAGAAGCTAGGGACCACTCTTTATCCCACAACAATCTATTCTATGAGCGAAAACAAGAACAATCATCGTATGACTTTGAAAAATACAACCTTTAAAAATACTTATATTGGTAAGCTTAAAAAAAATTACCATTAGTTAAAAACATTGTTAAGGGAGCTTTTTTTTCCTACCTGTATTAGTTCCACTTCTGGTGAAAGTGTGAGCTGACAGAAAATGTAGACACTACGTATGGCTTTTAGGGAATTAAAGAAAAGCAGCAAAATAGAATTGATTTGGAAGGATTTTAGACAGGAGATCTGAAACGGTAAAAAAGGCAATGAGCTCAGAGTAACAAAAGCTACCCACAAATCAAGATAACCCAGAGACACAAAAACACTGTGAAGAACCATCGCAGAGGGAACATCCCGAGGCCGCCTGACCAGTTGTGTGATCCCAAGTAAAATAAGAAAAATCTAAACAGGTGCTGGGTTATCAGCAATCAGAAAATGTCAATAAGTTCTCTTGACCTCCTTCATATTTTTTCTTATTTAGGATCTTCAGCCTCCTCATATCCCCAACCTTCTTCCTCAAGCCTCAGCGAAATAACAGTCTTTGGCTCTGGCTACCAGAGACAGCTGCAGCAGACAATCTGTTTCTACTCCTCTAAAGTTTCAATCTCTATTCATTAGTGTTACTAGTTAGTATAAGAGAAGAGCAAACTTTCTGCCCAGCCATCTCAAGGTAACTGAAGTGGCACTTCTTCAGTGCCAGCTGCAGCGTCTGTCTCCATTCTTCTGTCTTGCAAACTGAGCTCTGAAGCCAACCAGTGTTTAAGGCTCCCCCATCTCTGCTACATTTGGCCTATTGCTTTGTGTGGGGGATTCAGGGAAATAGCTAATTAATAGTAATATTAGAAATCAGTATTAACAGTTAATATTAAAATTAATATTAGAAGATTTACAGATCACAGGCATGGTCATGGTAGGCAAACCACTAACTTCATTTAATTAGGCACAAATGATCAAATAATACATCATCCCAACAGCTTCCTCCCTCCACCTATCCTTGGCTGGCACCTAAGATCACATTTATCCCAAAGTAGCTCATGTGCCACACCATTAAAGTTTGACAGCTTGAAGTCAAAATTATTTGAAGATGCACTAGTGTTAGAGGAGCGTGAGGCCAGAGAGGTTCACCACAAGGGGTGAGAGGGCTTTCCAAGAACATGTGCACATGCGGGCCGGGCAGTCTCACAGAGCTGATCAACACAGCAGTTATACTCCAAGGGCAGCGAATGCCAAAAGTAGCCCACGGACAGAGCGGAGGCAGCAGTCCCAGACAGTAGACTTGAGAGGAGTGATGTGCAGGGAGGAAAACCACATTCTGAGCATCTCCCCTGCCAAATACACTTGGCTAATATGTTCTTTGAGGGAACAGGTAGGTGAGCTTCAGTGATGACTTCCTCACCTTTCTGTACGAGGGAGAATAAAGCAGAAATACGCAGAATTCCCAAAGAGGGAAGACTGAAGCAGAGAAGTTAAAGTATGTGATCCTATGAAACTGGTTAAAGTAGGAAAACAGGGCAGCCCCGGTGGCGCAGCGGTTTAGCGCCGCCTGCAGCCCAGGGCATGATCCTGGAGACCCAGGATCGAGTCCCACGTCAGGCTCTCTGTGTGGTGCCTGCTTCTCCCTCTGCCTGTGTCTCTGCCTCTCTCTCTCTCTCTCTCTCTGTCTCTATGAATAAATAAAATAAAATCTTAAAAAAAAAATGTAGGAAAACAGTGATTTGAACTGTTCCCAAAAAAGGATTCCAAGCCAAAGCTCGTGTAAACTGAATCAGATTTGATAGCAAAGATAGCACTTCATACGAAGAATCAGAAATGTAGTTTTCCTAAGCCACCATGACAACTAGAGATTTCCCTCTCCTATGTCTCTACTCTCTGGGTGATCAGAGTTTCAGGAAAGTAGGTAGTCCTGCTGTGCAGGCAGGCAGTGATTCTAGCCTCTGATCCTCAGGCAGAAGAGCAGGTTTTACCAGAGTATTTAGGGAGGAGGCTATGAGATGCTCACAGCTCTAGCAGAGGGGCAAAAAAAGATAAAATGTGGTTTTCTTAGCTGAAAACACCAAAACTCCACCCCCACAAGGGGTATTTATGAGTGACAGGGTGGGGCCTGGACATAAGCAATTTTCCCCTAAACGTAGCTACAGGATTATTATTATTATTTTTTTTTAGCTACAGGATTATTGAAGATAGTCTGCTCGGTCACGTAGCTGCAGGATGCCAGAGGCTTAAAATGAGCTCACAATCAACTGCCATGTGAGCAGCTTAGTATTTCTGATGTGAAGAATCCCCCTGGGCAACCTAACAGGGGAAGTGGGACCATAACCACTAGGCACAAGCGGGAAAGCAAGAGAACCTGCCGTACTCTTGTATGTGAACCCATGCTTTGTGGCCTGCTTAGCGGCAGCAGAGGGAGGTCCCTGCCAGCTGCAACTCTCAGAGGAAAAGAAACGTGACCTGGAGCACTAGTTCTAGTCAAAAACATTCTTGAGAGGGACAGAGTTCAAGATAAGGCTTTAGAAAGGGGGGTGTTTCCTTATACTTTTGTGTTTAAATTTTGTGCAAATCTAAATATTCAACATGGCTTTGAGCAACATGGATTAACAGATCATATCCAAACTGCAGACATTTACAAAGCATACTCTGTAGAAAGCTAGGTAATAAGCATTGAAATTGCAGGGCCAGGGACTTACTCCCAAATGGGAAAATTAACCTAACCTGACCCTGTATAGGATTGAGTATCGTCCCACTCTCCTCCCCAATCACAATAAACCTGAAAGTGTTCCTTCCTTCAAAGGTAGACTATAGGAAAGAGATTGACAAGAGCTCCCAAATAACTGGGCAACAGAGTTTTCTGAGAAGATGAACACAGCAGAAAACCGCAGCTGATGCCATGTGGTCTGGTTCCATCCCCATCAGTGTCTTCCATGGACCCCATTGGGTCCAACAAGAAACTCCTCAGGGAGTAAGAAAAGTTAGGCTCAGATCTCCTTCTCATAGCCACATTGACACATGGACTAGCAGTACATCTAGGGGATTCGTGACTGAGTTTACTCAGCTTTTCGTTTTTTTTTTAAGGACACCAAAATTATGCTATTTCCCTTCCCCCTGAAATCACTCATCAGCATGGCTCATTGCTTGAAGGGCTTGGCAAGCCACTTTGCCTCAGAACAGAAGGCAAACACTATAGTATATCAGGAAGAAAAGGCCTCTGGGTAATACACCACGTCCTTCTGCCCACTCCTCAGGGGCAAAAAATTAGTTCTACTTACAACATTTGAAAGATTAATTTTTAAAAAATTAATAAAATGACAATTTCCCTGTCAAGATCACATGAACATAAACAGTAAAGCAAAGTCTGTAGGGAGGGCATATGGATGCAAAACAGGTTTCTGAGGTGTAGTCAGCTTCCTTCTTGGTGTGGATGGGTGATGGCTCTTGGAGGATGGGTTGTCTGAGCCCATCCTAGGTCCTCTTGCCCCAACTTTCTTTCCTTTGTAGCTGTCCTTAGGTTTAGTGTTGGGATCACAATTTGAAATTCAACAGAGATCTTCCGAAGGTGATGGGACAGAGGGAGGGGAGGGGAAAAGAGGGATGAAAACTTAGTCTTCTTCATCCTCACTGATATCATAGGCTGCAGCCTTGTGCCTGGAGAGGTTTGCTGGGGAGGAAGGTGGGGAAGTCTTGCCAGAGAAGGGCCATCGGAAAGATGGGGAGGGGGAGCGTTCCCGCGTGGGGCTGCTGCTGGGACTCTGCTTTGGACTGATGGCCTGCAGCATCCGGCCTTTCCCCTCTTTCAGCATATGTTTCTGGGGAAACCAAAAAGAAGAATTAGAAGAAACCTATGGATCTTACTAAATCATCACTGGAGGTCTGATACTTCAAATTTTCACAAGTGCCCTGTGCAATGTCAAAAGTGATCAAATAGATACGGGAGGGACATATCTATAATTTTAAGCAATTTCATCCCTAAAGCAGCACTATACTACTTATCTAAGGGTTCCCACATACTATCCACGGTCACCCAATTCTCAACTTCTATGTCAAAGGAATTCTTAAATGGCTACTTGGTCTGCAGCCCAGGCTCCAGGCAAAAATAAAAAAACTAACTCAGACAAAAGGGTACCTATCCTAGTTCTAGAGCTTTCTGAAAAGGAAATTCAATATTCTCCCTGAATAATCTATTCTGGTATCAGACTCTTTCACAGTTAGATTCTCCCTGATATCTTAGGACTAACTTGCTAACTACACTTCACCTTCTATTTGGTTTGAAAAGACCTTGTCACTTCTCAAGGACAGAACTCTCACCTTACCCAGCAGCTCTGCAGCAGCTGTTTGTAGTGGAAGCAGCTTTCTCTTTACTGTTCTTTGTTCTTTCTTTTCCTTTAATTAGAGCTATAATATAGAAGCAAGCTGGGCAAGGTTACTTGCTTACCACCAGATTTGGAAGTTGACAAAAGCTGGCAAAATTATTTAGGAGAATGTGTAACCTCTTTCTGTAAAGACTTCAAACAACTTTTTGGGGGTAGTTGAAATATAGTTCTGCCCAGTATAAGGAACAGATTAGGTAACTTCTTAGTGTTGATGTCCTTTTCTACAATGCTATAATTCTTCCCACAGCATGAGAATTTCCCTAAATTCTCCTGAAATTCCTTCCCAAAATTGTCCAATAGGAAAGAACATACCAGTGCTCCTTCTGGACCAAACATTTCCAGGAAACTTCCAATGAATTCTCGGGATTTCTCCTCCCATTTCTGAATGAGATCAATGCTTTTTTCCTCGACCTTCTGAACAAATTCTTTTGACTTTTCCTCCACGTCTTTCACTTTCTTCTTTACTTTGTCAACCCGCTCCTGCAGGTGATATTTCTTCTCCTAAGTAAAGAATTAATTGTTTTGAGAAATAATACTCTGACCTCCATTCCAAAGAGAGGAGAAAAAAAAAAGTTTTGGCACTCTATTGACACTAGACTTCCTATCATTAGACTTTCACTTCACCCTAATCTATCCCTTGTTTCTCTAGCATAATAACAGATTAAATATACTGGATGGTCATCTTACACAAAAGTGTGATAATTTGAACATTCTGGAAGCCCAAACTGAACTAAATACATAAAGCAGGCTCAGTAACCGATGGGCATATAGCCAAATGAAGTCAGATTTTTTAAAGACAAAACATACACTTGAAACATAAACATGCCCAAAATAACCCAAACCCCATTCTAGATGAAGATATATAAAGAGCCACAGGATTATTGCACAGTATTTGCCAAGAATAAGAGAGCTATAATAGGTTGAAGTAGCAGATCTTTTACTTAATTTGTCTATTGTACTGGATTGTTTTCCCTCTATCATTGGCTTACTCTATGACTTTAGAAGAGCTGTTTGTTTTATTTTTTAATATTTGGAGGTCTGTTTGCTCATTTGCAAAATGAGGATGATGCTTTTTGGTCTTACAAACTTTTCTAAACAGAAGAGAAAACGGTATGAACCCTCTGGGGATGGGGAAGATGTTTAGCCAAAGGAAAAGTCTTTTCATACACAATTTCCAGATCATAAAGGGGGAAGTAAATAGGTTTGGTATTTCTAAACACCTGAAAAAGATTTCGTAGTAGGTCGTTAACAAGAGCTAGGGTTTATCTACAAAGATAAATCATATTTAGATGAAATCACTTCACCTATTCATAATTCACAGAAATGGCAGCAGGTAAGGGAATATGATAAACCACTTATGTAGGAGATATAATGAACAGCTTTCTTCTTTTAAAATCAACTTTATTAAGATACAATTTATATACAAAATGTATAGCAGTTTGTTTCTAAAATGCAATCTTGGGATCCCTGGGTGGTGCAGCGGTTTAGCGCCTGCCTTTGGCCCAGGGCGCAATCCTGGAGACCCGGGATCGAATCCCACGTCGGGCCCCAGTGCATGGAGCCTGCTTCTCCCTCTGCCTATGTCTCTGCCTCTCTCTCTCTGTGTGTGACTATCATAAATAAATAAAAATTAAAAAATTAAAAAAAATTAATTAAAAAAAATAAAATGCAATCTTAAGCTAAGATAGACTTTGCTTTTATAAATCAAATTTTAGGGGATCCCTGGGTGTCGCAGCGGTTTAGCACCTGCCTTTGGCCCAGGGAGCGTTCCTGGAGACCAGGGATCGAATCCCACATCGGGCTCCCGGTGCATGGAGCCTGCTTCTCCCTCTGCCTGTGTCTCTGCCTCTCTCTCTCTCTCTCTCTCTCTGTGACTATCATCAATTAATTAATTAATTAAAAATTTAAAAATAAATAAATAAATAAATAAATAAAATTTTAAAACGTAGGTCCACATGCCATGAGAAATTGCATGTAAAATGTGTCACTATCTACCCAGGGGCAGGATCTATAGCTTTCATTAGATTTTCCAAAGACCATCCAATTAAAAAAAAAACAAAAAACAAAATGGTCAAGAACTGCTGTTTTAAATATATTTGACATAAACACTGTACTATGTAACTTACATATTTTTTTTTTTTACATAACTTACATATTCTTACATAATTGGGTGTGTGTCTTTATATCAATGTGTTGATACTAGACCATAAAGGCAGAGAATGCATGCCTCTGTTTTATTCTTTGTAAAGAGCTTAGCACAGTGTAATCAGCAAAGAGGCATTCACTGAATTTTGGAAGTGATAATTACAGCAGACTGAAAAGCAACTTTAGCTCGGATGAATTGGGAAGCAAACATGTGTCCTATAGGACCAGGGAAGTCTGGGATGAAGTTGGAACTCACATTTATAAAGCTGACATTGAGCTCCTTTGCCGTGTAGCCCCTCTGTAGGTTCCGTCTGGCATACACATCATAGTCCCGGACGATTCGGGTGATAATGTCTGATGTAGAGATACCTTCTGTCCTCTGTGTTGGAGCAAACATGCCTAATCCAAGAACATATACAAACACTGTGACATTCTGGTTAACTCAGGCAGTAGGACTAGATGGAAACTGGGAGCAACATTCTTTTCCTCAAAAAATAATCTTCTATTACTAAGTGAAGTTTGGAGATACTGACATACAGGAGGAGGACTGAATCTAACACTAGGAGTAAGGAAGGGAGGAGCTATATGGCCCCATTATTAAGAAAAATACGGGCCTAGGGAGAGTTTCCTAAAATTAAGAGATAGGGCGGCCCTGGTGGCACAGCAGTTTAGTGCTGCCTGCAGCTCAGGGTGTGATCCTGGAGACCCAGCATCGAGTCCCACATCCATCCTTGCATGGAGCCTGCTTCTCCCTCTGCCTGTGTCTCTGCCTCTGTGTGTATGTATGTGTGCCTCTCATGAATAAATAAATAAAATATTTTTAAAAAATTTAAAAGAGATATCAAAATTAGGTGTTTAGACTGAGAATTGATGGATGTCAGTACTATGCTCACCTAAACCTCTTATCTGATATGCAACTGAAAGTAGATGTTGAATTTCTAAGGTATACATTTTCCTCTATAACATAGCGATGTTGAATCTCTGTCGCTGCCCCTGAGACTCCGTAAAGTGAGGATGTACATCAGCTTACTCACCTGCTTCCTTGATATGCTTATAAACATCATCACTCCCAGCAGAAGAATAAGGGATGTCATCATGGGCTACAAAATCAATCTGAAATAAGGAAACATCATTTAAAACCCAAGATCACTGCCATCAGAAAGAATAAGTAAATATTCCCCCCAGAAAAAACTCTCCCAGACCCAGACAAAGGACAAGGAGATGCCAGGCCTCAAATGGACCTTTTTTTTTTTTTAAAAAAATCTCTCTTTGCTTTGCTTCATAAATTCTGTGATTCATTCACAAGCCACCTAATCTAATTATTTATCACTCATAAATATGAAGTTGACTAGTTTCTTTTTTTAGCTAATTTTCCTGGTCTACTAGACGTGCTACCCTCACACTGCACACCAGTCACCATGCCGTAGTAAATGACTGAAAGATTTGCTGGTGTGTTAGTTAGTTAGTTAGTTCCTGAGCCAGAGCTGAGGAAAGAAGAAAGGAAATCACCCCATCCTCCTGGGTCTATAAGGATTGGTCAAATAAGGGTTTCTAAAAATAGGCAAAAGAGGTGGTCACTTCTTCCTTAGCTGGTTTCTCTCTCAGTCCATGAGATGAGTGGAAATATAAAAATAGCAACCAGGAGCCCTTTAAATAGAATAGAAACATCTATACTCCTGACGAATGTAAAACTCCAAGCCATAAAAGACCTTCAGATCTTGGGCTCTATCATTTGACTACTGTCAATACCTTTTGCAACAGTAAGAAGAGATCAATAGCACTGGGATCAAGAATCTTTCAGAGAGATATGCTAACCTTACTTAGTCATTCCTGAGTAGGCTATATTCCTTTCATTAATGTAATTGCTAACACGACTATATCCAATTCCCAGAAGCCACTGTACTCTGAAGGATGCCAATCAGGACTGTGTCAGAGACTCTTGGCTAATATCCTGATTACCTATGAACAATCTGTCAGGGATTGATAGGCAACAAAGTGAAAATAACAATGGTGGGCAAATAAGAATACTGGTTGAGGATACACTGCTAACAAGGAGAAAAGGGAAGTTAAAACTTCCTTTAACCTCTTGTGCCTGGGCCGGCCTGGCTGCGTTGCTGAGAATAATCTTATTCATCACTTTTGGTACCACTGGCTGCCAAGTATTGATATGGTCTTAACAAATATCCTCTAGCTTCAGGTCTACCCCCAAATATTGCTTTTGAAGCACTTTGACTACTTTTGTTCTTTCTGCCTCATTGAACAACTCACCTTTAACATTCCACACACTCCTCCTGAGAACTGACAATATGCTTGCTTGCTGGTTCTTCAACCTTAGGAGCGGGGCCTTGGACCTGACCTAATAAATCCTCACCTTTTATACCTGCCTTTTATAGGAAACCTGTTTCTTTAACACATGAAAATTAAAAGGAGGTGAGGGGTTTTATTTTACAATTGTAGCTCAGTGAGTAAAAATGAGAAACCTCCCAGTTTCTTTTTCTTTTCTTTTTTTAAAGATTTATTTATTTATTTATTTATTCCTGAGAGACAGAGAGAGAGGGAGAGAGGCAGAGACACAAGCAGAGGGAGACGCAGGCTCCATGCAAGGAGCCCGATGTGGGACTCGATCCCTGGCCTCCAGGATCACGCCCTGGGCTGAAGGTGGAGCTAAACCGCTGAGTCACCCAGGCTGCCCGAAACCTCTTGGTTTCTGATCCCACACAGCTTCTAGCCCAAAATCAAAGCCCTAAAACTAGATTTCAGTCAATACAAGAAAAGTCTGTGTTTATGTCTTATTTCCTTGGGAGCATAACTGAGGCTCTGCATATCCTAAAGGACTGGTATGTTAGGAGGATGGACACATCCACAGTGTGGGGGTATAAAAATCACTTACCTGAAGAGTTCAATTTCTAGCCTTGCTAGAATGTATCCTGGATCAGGTTATTTGGTTTCTCTGGCTCTGTTCTCATATGTAAAGTAGAAATAATAGCTACCCAATAAGACTGTTTTGGGGAGCAAATGAAATATAGTGTATGGAAATGTGCTTATAAACCACCAAATCCCATATAAATGTTAGGGATATAAATGTCATTAGTAGTATGAATATCAGTAGTCGTCATATCACTGTCATCTCTTCTATATGAAAAGTACATAGAAGGCAGAAATAAAATAAGGGTAGCAGAAAAGTACTCCAAGTCCCAGAAGTCATGAGAGCTGGGGGGTTCCAGAACAGGGATGGGAACGCATGCTCAGCATCTTACCCGGTGTTCAGCCAGGAACTCCGGCGTCAGGGTCCAGGGGGCGTTCCTCACCACCTCATCCACGTAGCGGCAGTGCTGCACTGCATCATAGCGCTCATTTTCATTCATCACCGTGAAGCCTTTGAAGTTGTGTGTAAGCTCATCACTGCAAACTGAGTTCACCACATCATAAAGTTGTAAGTCCAAGTCCCCTTTGCTTAACCATTCCTTAGTCACCAATCTCTCCCATTTCCTAGAACTGTAACCAATCGCCCCACCTAGAGAAGGATTTTCTGGATATAGCTCAGTCTGGGGTAACAATGCTTTTCCTAATCCAAGATACACTTTCAGGAACAATACTCACTAAATAGTATGTTCACACTTTGGAGAGGAGAGGATACAACAAGGGACTAAGGTCCCTTTGAAATTAACCTGTTGTGAATTTCTGCATCACTTAAGTTTTTAAAAATGTTTTATTATATTTTCCTAAGACTGTACTGGACCACATCACATTTGCTTAACAGACTTCTGTACTTCAGCTAATTCAAAATGATAAACTGAAGGATGCCTAAGTGGCTCAGTCAGTTGAGCATCTAACTCTTGGTTTCAGCTTGGGTCATGATCTCAGGGTCCTGGAATTGAGCCCCGAGTCAGACTCCAGGCTCAGCACAGAGTCTGCTTGTCCCTCTCTCTCCCTTTCTGCTTCTTTCACCCCTACCCCCCTCTCTTTCAGATAAATAAATAAAATCTTAAAAAAAAAAAAAAAAAAGATAGGGGCGCCTGGGTGGCTCAGTGGTTGAGTATCTGCCTTTTGCTCAGGTCATAATCCCAGGGTCCTGGGATTGAGTCCCACATCAGGCTCCCAATAGGGAGCCTGCTTCTCCCTCTGCCTATGTCTCTGCCTCTCTCTCTCAGGAATAAATAAACAAAAATTTTTAAAAAAGAAAAAAAAATGATAAACTGAAATCTAGAATAAATGCTGTTCTTAAGTAGGCAATAGAAACAGCTAAAAACACAGATAAAAACTGGACATCTCATGTCAAAGAGCTTGGAGCTTCATATACTTCATGTTTTAGAGAGGCTATTCTATATCTCTTATTTAAAAACCAAAATAAGGGGACGCTTGGGTGACTCAGCGGTTGAGCATCTGCTTTTGACTCAGGGTGTGATCCCGGGATTCCGCGATCGAGTCCCACATTGGGCTTCCTGCATGGAGCCTGCTTCTCTCTCTGCCTATGTCTCTGCCTCTCTCTATGTGTCTCTCATGAATAAATAAATAAAATATTAAAAACAAAACTAAACAAAAACAACCAAAATAAAAACCAGTATTTATGTTACAATAGGAGAAAAATGCTACTATAATTTTTTTTCTGGAAAGCACCTAAAGTCATAAGATGTTTTCTTACCTCCTACAATGAGGTATGTATTAGGGAAAAGGTTCTTGGCTTGCATTAGAGCCCGGGCATGACCACAGTGAAATAAGTCAAATATTCCATCGGCATAAACTCTCACAGGCCGATCACCTAAATCCAAAGGAAAGAATGTATCACAAAACCACACTGAGATTCAAAACCTCTTATTTGACAAATGGAAATGGCACTGTGTTCCATCCTTGCATACCCCTCTCTCAAGGTGTTCTCTAGATATTCACCCTAATGGAAGGATTGGTTGGAGTTGTGAGGAGTAACATCACAGATTTTTTTGGCTACAAAGACCTTTTGACATCACATCCATTGACTCTGTTAGCCTGATTTCACCAAACTGCTCTGTAACTGGATTTCACGATTGCTTTTTCTTGAAGTTAGAAGTCAGTGAATGGGAACAGTTACATATGTGTCCTAAACTTCAAAATCCTCACCTTCAGCTTATTTTTAAATTTCAGTCATGTTTGAAAAGAGTATAGTTAAGCTATTCTCTGGCTGCTTGCTCTCTCATTTTCAGGCTACCTTAATTACTAATAACTAAACTTTGCTTTGAAAATAAACCTCCCCTCAATTGCCCAGTGAGTAAGAAGTGATCCAGAGCGGTGAGATAGAGAAAAAGGGTAGGTTACCAATTTACTGCTTCTCAGTCCCAGATTCACCCTCAATACCTGTGGTTACAGATGGGATTCCTTCAAGTATTTCTCCTGGACAGCGAGCATGATGTTATACTTTCTCAGTAGAGGGTGATATACTAAGTATTTGAAAGTCAAATATAAATATTATAGGACTTTATATTAGAGTTTTTCCTCTTCTCCTCTCCCTTAGTAGGAATAATAGAAAACAGATGGCCAATTTATTTTTAGTAGTAGTGGACTATGAAAGAAAGACCAGGAAATGATCTCTAGGGGTACAAGACTAATACCAAACCCAAACAAATACGTTGAGAATGGAATTGACATAATGGTTCATCGTGTTTCAAATAATAAATCTAACAAGTCCTAGTAACATATTTCCGTATGTGAATAAGAGTATTCCACTATAGCAGCAGAAAATAACAGAGCAGCTACATCATTCTGGGAAAGAAGGGGAGCCTCATCAAATATACCATACTGAAGGTAGGGATAAGATACATCTTCTCCCTCCTATCTTGAAGACAATGAATCAAGGGGGAGAAAACTGGTTCTCAGAAGGTATGTGGACTTCTCTTTCCAGATATCTTTAAACTGTAGCTTTTAAACTGAGGAATCATACACTGGTGATAGAAATAAAATTAGTACAATTTTTAAGAAGGGCAATTAGAGAGGTACATGGGTGGCTCATTGGTTAAGACTCTGCCTTTGGCTCAGGTCATGATCCTGAGGTCCTGGGATCAAGCCCCTCCTTGGGCTCCCTGCTCAGTGAGGAATCTGCTTCTCCCTCTCCCTCTGCCCCTCCCCCTCTAGCTCTCTCTCAATCTTAAAAAAAAAAAAAAAAAAAAAGGTGCAATTAGACAATATCTCAAAAGACAAATAAATGCTTTTACCCTTTTTTTTCTGCAAAGTACCTAAAGTCATCAGATCTTTTCTTATCTTCTACAATGGTCCAACTATTCCAGTTCTAGGAATTTAACTCACAGATGTATTTGTAAATATGTATGTTATTCATTGCAACACAGTTTATAATAATAAAATTTGGAAACAACCTAAATATCATTGGAAGGACTGAATGTACCATGATACACCTACTATAAGGGTGGGAGGGAGGGATACTGGGTGGCTGTGAGATAGTGATAATTTCACTCTGTACTCTGTTTGTACTTTATGAATGTTAGGCCATGGGAATGTGTTGGTTTTATAATACAGGAAATAAAATTTTTAAATAAAACAGATCTGCCAATATAATGAAAAACAAATAATATAAAATATTTAAGAGTCAGAAAGGTTACAGTTCCAACTTAATAACCAGCCTCCTTCCTCTGTAATCTTAACCACTGTAAGACTCAGTTTCCTTATTTATAAAACAAAACAAAATCTGAGGAAAATAATCTGTCTTGTACATCCTAGAAATCATGACCACAAAGTAACTAACATACTTCTATCTTTCTGAAACAAATCAGCATGACTATGATCGTACTTTTTTTTATCCTAAAAGATAAAGCATAGAATACAAAAATTAAGAATATTTTGTTATTGTTTCTTTGACAATAGTGTCAAAGGGGCAGAGCAAGATGGGGAGGTGGGTTTAGCTCCATAAACACATTTACAGGATGGCGGAAATAGTACAGAATGCTGTTGATCAACTGGCTGTTTGCCAGCGTGAATTCTCCGTATCAGGCCAAGTCACCACCAAACCCTTTATCAGACCATCTCCAGACATACTTCTTGCCTTCTTCAGTGTTTCCCCAGCCACCCAAATTCTCAATTCCCCATGACTTGCCTCCCGCCAAGTCTTTAGCAAATCCAGGCTAATATAGTAAACAAATGGCCAGGAGGGGCCACTGTTAAATGAGAAAATGTAGGGACAAAGCACAAGTTATCTATTCTCTTACCAAGTGGCTAACTGGCCAGGATGGCCACCCAAACCCTGATTTATATGTTGTCTCACATAGTGTTAAGTGCAACCCTCTTTCATTTTCAAAATGGTCCTGATTTGTATAAATTATGGGCCTTGCACTACTGCTGGCTAAATAAATATATGCTCTTTTTTAGGCAGAACAGACCTGTGTTTCAGTTTACTGTATCTTTTGATATATTCTCTCAAATATCTATCACCAAAACATTTTGTCCGTAACAGATTCCATTGCCATTCAGATTTTGCCTTTTTTCCTTTCTCCTAGAAAACATATAGCTGACTTTTTTCTTTCATCTTCCAAAAGAAATAAGCTTTTCATCTCTCAAGCTGTATTTGTTTTTTCTCTGGGTAGTGAGTTTTTTCCCAGATTATACCAACTCCTTTCTTGTATTCCCTTAACCTCCCTAGTGAAAACATGGGGGGGAGGGATGCCCCTTGTACTAGTTATTGGTTTAAAATTCATGAACTATGGCATGTGTAGATTCTTTATTGGTTTACTCCTTGTCCAACACTGGCATGAACAGACACTTGGTTATTTAACATAAGACTGGACAGACGGAACGAGATATAGGAGAAAAACTGGAGATAAATTAGACCAGCAAACTTTACAAGTTAATCTGTGACTTTTTGTTCCACTTAAAATGCAATCAATTTGCCGATGGTTCTTTATTATTTACAGTTAATGTCTAAAAAGAGCAGCATCACTCCAGGGTAAAAAGAACACAAAGATGCAAAAACTTAAGATTTTAGTTTCAATTCTATCACTATCATTTGTTTTACTATAGGGGAGCTTTCACTTCTTAGTTTTTATGAACTTCAATATCTTCATGTATATAACGAAGAGATGATACACAGTGGATATCTCAAAAATGACTTATTTATAAAATTCTATTAATTCTAAAATTTTAAACATTAGATTAGTTAGTGCTTGTTAATTATAAGCTTTAAATCTTGGGAATAGTACATATGTACACACATACATTTTATGTACCACAGTGATCTTTGTGGATAGATTAGCAAAAAGCTGGGTAATATGGCTAATGCAATCAGATCTGGGTGAGGTACTGCATTCTGAATGTGTGTTATTAGAGAGCATATGCAAAGATCTTGCCTTCAACAGGCTCTATTATCACATCTGAACGTGATCCTTGAACTGTTTGATGGCATTGTGAAATTTGACCTGCCACCACTACACTGTTTTGTTGTCATTTTACCGTGCCCCGTTGGCCTGCTTATTACTCAAGGGGAGCCAAGCCCAAGCCCAAAATAACCTTATTGTGAGTCAGAAGGTTTGTGATCAATATAAGCTACAGCTAAACACTTCTGTAAAAAGAAAGCATTCTCTGGAATTCTGAGGACTCAGAAACTATGCTCCATATAGCCAAGATATAGCTAAGGAGTATTGGGATCCCTGCCTGAAATTGTCCAGTATTCATGTCTACTCATATTTCCCTACTCTTCAATTACAACCGAGAGCAAACATACTAACACATTAAGTATGTGATTAAGAAGTAATCACAAATACCTTCTACACACTGGAAATGCATAGATTTGTGGAATAAGTACGGACAGCTACCTATAGGACTTTGTATTCCTAACACTCAAGGAAGTTTCTCTTTAGGATGATCCCTAAAGCTACTTGTCCAAAACAGGAAGAGTATCTAGAACACATCTTAATAATTCATGTAGTCAAAAATTGCTAATTAATGATGTAAACTAGGCATGCAAATAGAGAAACAGGGTTTAAAAATAATAAAGTGAGTCTTTGGAAAAAAAATCCTAAAAAATTGTATCAGTAAAGTTAAGTGATAAGCATCTCCCCACTTAGGATATTTTTGTCCTCTATAAATCAACAGCATCATAGCTAGGGTAGTAACCTATAGAAAGGGAGATCTGGAGGACAATTCTGAAGGTTATTAAAAATATGACATCCTGACATATTATTTGGACCTTTGTAAAAAACAGACAAGATTTTAATTCAGCTTGGCCTCATATCCTATTATATCTCTGTTCCACTATACCTCATAGCTATTTACAGTAGCCCAGGAAGCAAGTGTGTACAACTATAGCTCTTAGCTGTAACAACATCCTAGGAAACAAGTTTATAATAATAAGAAAAAATGAAACTTTATGGAATACAGTTATCTTCCCAAATAGAATAGCTGGGAGATGGGTGGAAACTGCCCCCCAACTAGCCTTTACAGGTAAACTGAGAAAAGAATATAAAAAGTACATTTATATTTGATAAAGTACAACTGAATGCTACAAACAAGAGTAAAACAACAAAATAATTAGGCATTTACTTACAAGGAGTTCCTCTGCTGGCTTCTTCCATAGTTACCCTGACATAGGGCTTACTAAAGTCTACTTCAATTTCATCAGAAAAAGGAGCTGGCTGCTGTAAGCCCTTAAGAAGAGGAAAGTGAAGGAAAAGAAAGTTAAATTCAATGGTACAGACTGAAATACTAAAAACATGGCAGCTTTAAAGTACAATCAGTTATTCAATATGTTGGTGATTAGATTCCTCCTAAAACTGTAACATACAAAAGAAAAAAAAAGAATTTCAAAATGACAAGTGAGAGTTGCAACCTTTTACCAAATTATTAAATTGGTAAATCATGATATGGAAGATAAATAAGTGCCTTGCTGATGATTTGGGGTAACACTGAGCAAGGTGGCTGGGAAACTAAGCATAATCCCAACTAACTGGGTCCAGAATAATGGCTCCTTTGCCCTACAGCAGAACATCCGACCCTGTTCTACGTAATGAAATTGCCAAGGTTTTTAAGTACATTTTCACACCACGTCAACTAAGGAAGGCAAACGGCACTTGTATGCTTTATTAAAGTATGATTATCATTGTATAATCCTTTACACTGTAGATATGTTCTAATGCTCATAACAGCCCTGTGAGGCAAGAAGTACAATAATTCTCAATTTAAAGGTGAGGAAAACAAGGTTCAAAGAAACTTGAATTATATGAATTACTGCATATGAATTATATGCAATTACTCAGAGGCAAAGATGAAATAAGAATGCATGGTTCAGTGGGTTAAGCATCTGCCTTCGGCTCAGGTCCTGATCCCAGGTCCTGGGATCAAGCCCTGTTGGGCTTTCTGCTCAGTGGGGAGCCTCCTTGTCCCTCTCCCTCTGTCCTTCCTCCCCCTGTTTGTGCTCTTTTCTCTCACTGGCACTTTCTCTCTCAAATAAATAAATAAAACCTTTGTGAAAAAAAAAAAGAAGGCAAGAATGCTCTTTCCTCTGTAGAGGAAAGACTTAAGAGTTTTTGTTAAATTTAATATTTTATTTGATGCTATTTTGAAGGGAATTGCTTTTATTTTTGGATTGTTCCTTGCTAGTATTTTTTTTATTATTCATTTATTCACAAGAGACAGAGAGAGAGGCAGAGATAGAGGCAGAGAGAGAAGCAGGCTCCACGCAGGGAGCCCTGTGTGTGACTCAATCCTGGGACTCTGGGATCAGGCCCTAGGCCAAAGGCAGGTCCTAAACCACTGAGCCACCCAGGCGTCCCAGTTCCTTGCTAGTATATAGAAATGCAAACTGATTTATATGTGCAAATGTTGCATCTGTGTGTGTAATTTCAGATGATTTTTGTATATTGACCTTATGTCCTTGACTTTACTAAACTCAATTATTAGTTCTAGCACTTTGATAGATTCCCTAGGATTTTCTACATATGAGATCATGTTATCTGTGACTAAAGACGTTTTATTTACTCCTTACCAATCTGGATGTCTTTAATTTCCTTTTTATCCTTTATTGCCTTACTTGGAATCTCTACCACAATGTTGAAAAGAAGTAACAAGGACAAGTATCTTTGCCTTTTTCCCAATCTTAGGGGTGATCTATGAAATTTTCTACCACTAAATATTCTGTTAACTGTTGGGCTTTTGTGGATGTCGTTTATCATAAAACTGAGGAATTGGCCCTTCTTTTTGCAATTTGTTGCAATTTGTCTTATAAGTAGGTTTTGGATTTTGTCACATGCCTTTTCTTTGTTACTTATGGTATATTAGATTAAATTGATTTTAGGATGTTAAACCAGCTTTGTATTCCAGAGTGAAATCCCCCTTGGTCATGCTATATAAATCTTTTTATATATTCCTGAATTTAATTTGTTAATATATTGTTAAGGACTTTTGCATCTAAGTTTGTGAGAAATTTTGAACAATAGTTTCCTTTTCTTGTGCTTTATTTTTGCCTGGCTTTGATGTTTGGTTTCATAAAGTGGGATAGAAAGTATTCTCTCTTTTCTGAAACTCTTCAAAATAGGAAACTATTTCTTCCTCAAATGTTTGAAAGAATTCACCAATAAAGCATCTGGGACTGGTATTGTCTTTGTGAGAAGATTTTTAGAGACTAATTTGATTTTTTTTTTTTTAACCTGGGATAGGTCCATTCAGATTTTCTATTTCATTTTGGGTTATTTTTGGTAATTTGCCTCTTTCTAGGAATGTCTATATCATTTAAATTGTCAAAACTCACCAATAAAAAATAAATTTATAAAAAAAAACAAAAAAATTGTCAAAACTTTTGGTGTTTAGTTGTTCATATTCTCTTATAATTCTTTTAATTTTTGTTGGGTTATAGTGATGTCTGCTTAAAATTTTTAATTCTAAACAGATTACATCATGATTGGGCTGAATCCAGGCACTAGGAAAACACTGTTTTATTTTTAGATAAGGATGAATTTTTAAAGATTGGGTTTTAGATTTATTTATTTGAGAGAGAACAAGTGTGAGTCGGGGGAGGGGGCTGAGGGAGAGAATCCTCAAGCAGGCTCCCTACTGGGTGCAGAACCTGACTGCAGGTTCGCCATGAGATCATGATCCAAGCAGAAACCAAGACTGAGCCTCTCAATTGACTGAGCCACCCAGATACCCCTTTAAGATTAGGTTTTAGGGCAGCCTGGGTGGCTCAGCAGTTTAGCACTGCCTTCAGCCCAGGGTGTGATCCTGGAGACCCGAGATCAAGTCCCGCGTCGGGCTCCCTGCGTGGAGCCTGCTTCTCCCTCTGCCTGTGTCTCTGCCTCTCTCTCTCTCTCTCTCTGTGTGTCTCTCATGAATAAATAAATAAAATCTTAAAAAAATATTAAGATTAGGTTTTACAATTTAAACAGATTTCTTTTGGGGGGACCTGGCTCAGTCAGTTGGGCATCCAACTCTTGATTTCAGCTCAGGTCATGATTTCAGGATTATGAGATCAAGCTCCATGTCAGACTCCCCACTCACAGGGTGTCTGCCTAAGATTCTCTTTCTCCCTCTTCCTCGGTCCCTCCCCACCATACACACACTCTCTCTCTAAAAAGAAATAAATCTTAAAAAAAAATTTCTTTTTAAAAAACACTTATAAGTTTAGTTTAAGATACGCTAAAGTTATAAGAGAAAACATTCATTTTTAGGAGACATGGGTACATTGTGTGTGTTATCATTTTTAAGAACATTTTTAAAGGAGATAAGAATAGACCGAGGACCCAAAAATATAGTTTTCTGTAGTTAATAGAGATTTCTCTACAGATTAGAGAAGACAATTTATCCTCTAGAAGTTAGTACTCAAATAGTTGCTTAACAGTAGTTTGTGTTTCTAAAAGCATATGGTATTCACAAAATAATAAATTTATGATTCTATCTATATAAAGCTAAAAAACAGGCAAAGCTAATTGATGATGACTAGAAGCCACAGGAAAAGGAGGGAGTTTAGGGAAAGTAGATAATGACAAGCAGGGATGTGAGAGTCTTCTGGGAATACTGGTGATTACATGGATATATACATACATAAAAATTTATTGAGCTTAAGGTTTATACACTATACTTAAGGTTTATATACACTTAAGGTTTATGCACTATACTTTATATAAGTTATACTTCAGGAAAACAAATGACACCTGGGTATAAAAAAGAATGTGATACTGATACATGCTACAACATGGATCCTGATATCTTGAAAACATGCTAAGTGAAAGAAGCTAGCCACAAAAGACCACTTATTGTATGATTCCATTTATTTTTTTAAAAGATTTATTTATTTATTCATGAGAGACAGGAGAGACAGAGAGAGAGAGACAGAGGCAGAGACACAGGCAGAGGGAGAAGGAGGCTCCAAGCAGGAAGCCCGACGTGGGACTCAATCCCGGGTCTCCAGGATCATGCCCCAGGCTGAAGGTGGCGCTAAACCGCTGAGCCACCCGGGCTGCTTGGATTGCACACTTTAAATGGGCATGTAAATTATACTGGTAGTGAATTATCTCTCAATAAAGCATATATATTTATATATAAATCAGGTAAAAATCTGTAAGACAAATAGAAAAAAAAGTGTTTATTAACAATAGTACATGTAGCTCAAAGATGAGCTTTATTGTGTCTCTGAAAGTTATCAGTAATGGTGTACTGGAGTTGCCTGTTAAGTATTCAGGAATTTTATGGAGCAGTTATTAAATCATTGGTAGTCTGAACTCAGCCACAGAAATTGGCAAATGCTACATTTCAGTGTTTTCCCCCCACAGGGAGCCACTTTATTATTATTTACTATTATTATTATTTTGCATACTTAGACCAGTTCAAGAATTATTATTGGGAGAAGAAAATGAACTTTGTGAAGGAAGAATGGCTAGGACATGGTAAAAAGAAAAAAAGTTGTCATTTGAATTTGAGAAGAAGCATTTACAATGAATTTTTGAACTGAAGAAAAATAAGATTGTAGTATCAGTAGCAGGAATGGGGAAGTTTTTTTTTTTTTTTTTTTTTTTTTTTGTAAAGATTATTTATTTATTTATTAGAGACAGGGAGAGAGAGAGAGAGAGAGAGAAGCAGGCTCCATGCTGGGACTCGATCCCGGATATCCAGGATCACACCCTGGGCTGAAGGTGGTGCTAAACTGCTAAGCCACCGGGGCTGCCCAGAAGTTTTTTTAAAAAGGACTTGAGATCAAAGAAAATGAGAACTGAGAAGTCTTTGAATTTGGAGATTCAAATGACTATTAAGAGATCTTCTAGAATATATTAATAAAAGAACACCAGTGCCTTTAAGAAAATTAGACGAAAAGGAAATAGATTAGTAATAATCTCTCAGTAGAGATGTGCATCCATAAAAGGAATGAGAAAAACTGAAATGTACTTAGGAAGATCTAGTGGCATTTTTTTTTTTTTTTAAGTTAAGGAGATCTGTACATGTCAAAGACAGAGGAAAAGGAGCCAAAGGGATTGAAAATATCGAGAAGGAAAAAATAGATATCTAAGGAAGAAAGAAGAGTCTAAAGAAATGGCAGGAAACGGCTTCAAAAGAAAGCAGTGGGGAAAGTATTAGCCTCAGAAATAAGAAAGACCACCGTTTTCTAAAAGCAGAATGAAAGGTGATAAAAGGACAATGTTAGATGTAAAGGAGGAAAGATACACAAATGTGTATCTGATGTCCTTGATTTTAACAGTATAGTAAGAAGGACATAAATGTCCTATGGGAAAAAAATGTCCTATGAAAAACAGGTAGTTTGAAATGAGATTGGATGCTTGAGGAAAGTAGGAAATATGTGGAATAGCTGCTGTGAGAAATGTACCAGAGCAATACCAAATGACTAATGGAACTACTGAGTTTTGTTTTGTTTTGTTTTTCAAGATTTTATTTATTTATTCATGAGAGACACAGAGAGAGAGAGAGAGAGAGAGGGACAGAGACACAGGCAGAGGGAGAAGCAGGCTCCATGCAGGGAGCCCAATACGGGACTCGATCCCGGGTCTCCAGGATCACACCCTGGGCCAAAGGTGGTGCTAAACCACTCAGTCACCCAGAGATCCCCCGGACTACTGAGTTCTGTATTAAGCCTAGATCAAGCTAGAAACATTAACCTAGAGAAGGCTGAGTTAACAGGTCTAGGAAGAGCAACTATGAAAGATCCTAGGTGAGGCCATGGAAAACAAAATGGGAGGGAGCAAAAGGATCTTGACATTTCTCCAAAGAAGATATACTAATGGCCAAAAAGCATGTGGAAGGATGATCAACAACATTAGTCATCATGGAAAAGTAAATCAAAACCACAATGATACCACTTCACACCCACTAGGATGGCTATGAGCAAAAAGACAGGCAATAACATTGACAGCAAGAATGTGGAGAAACTGGAACCCTCATACACTGCTGCTGTGAATGTAAACTGGTGCATAACTTTGGAAAACTTCAAAATGTTAAACACAGAATACCATAATGATCCTGAAATTACACTCCTGGGTATATAACCAAGTGGATGAAAACACAGATTTTTTTTTTATTATTTTTTAAAGTAGGCTCTAGTGAACTCATGACCTTAAGATCAAAAGCTACATGGTCTACTGACTGAGCCAGCCAGGCGCCCCTGAAAACACATATATATTTTTAAAAACCTGTACATGAATAATGTTCATAACAGCATTATTCATGATAGCCAGAAAGTGGAAACAATCAAAATGTGCATCAATTAATGAATGGATAAACAAAATGGCACCTCTATATGTAATATAATTCACTTGTGAAAAGGAATGCAGTATTAATACATGCTACCACCTGGATGGACCTTGAAAACGGTATGTTAAATATAAAAAGCCAGATACAAAAGGCCACATACTGTATGAATGATTCCATTTATATGAAATGTCCAAAATAGACAAATAAATACTTAGAGACAAAAAGTGGATTAGTGGTTGCCAGGGAGTAGGTTGAGGGGACAGGGGGTGACTGCTAATAGATATGGGGTTTCTTTTTGTGGTGATGAAAACTTTCTGGAATTAGTGGTGATGGATGCATAATATAGTAAATACACTAAAAAACCACTGAATTGTACACTTTAAAATGGTTTAAATGGTGAATTTTATGTTATATGAATCTTATCTCAATATTAAAAGATTCATTTAAGTATCCTATCTTTTGGGGTACTGGGTAGCTCAGTCAGGTAAGCATCCAACTCTGGATTTCGGCTCAGGTCATGATCTCAGGGTTCTAGGATCGAGCCTCATATTAGGCTCCACAGTCGGCACAGAGTCTGCTTGGGATTCCCTCTCTCTCTCTCTCCCTCTATCCTCCCTACCTCCTGTCTAAAATAAAAAGAAAGTTATTAAAGATAGAACATTTAAAAAAAATTTTTTTAAAGCTTTTATTTATTTATTCATGAGAGACACAGAGACACAGGCAGAGAAAGAAGCAGGCTCCATGCAGGGAGTCCAATGTGGAACTCGATCCAAGGACCCCAGGATCATGCCCTGGGCCGAAGTGAGACGCTCAACCACTGAGCGTCTCCTCAGCCACCCAGGAGTTCCTAAAAAAAATTTTTTTTTAATGTCCTATCTTTAATAACTGTTTCTTCAATCTTCTCTGTATACTATGTATGTTCCAAGGCAGAAGGCAAATGCAGATGTCCCTCCTGGCTAAGGTTTCAATTCCTCCTAAGTATAGAAAATGAAACCTAAGGTTCAACTACAACAGATCAGCAAAATCTTTCTCTGTCTAGAGTTGCCTCCAGTTAGAATGAATAGTATTTCTAAAAATATCTTTCTAAAAAGTGTTTCTAGAAGCTAAGCCTTATAAAAGTAGGACTAAGTATTTCTACTTAATTCTCCTAAAACATACCTCCTTCATTTTAACCTCAAGGGAATCTTACAGAATATTATTTTCAAGTCATTTGACTATCTGGTTGTGAAGCATAAATGAAAGGGCATAGATTGCAACTTGAAAAAACTTAGATCTAAATCCCAATTCTATCACTTACTTAATAGCTATGGAATCACAGCTTTCATCTTCTATAAAATGGAAAATACCTGCCCTATAAGGTGAACTACAAGGATTAAATAAAAGACCATATGCAAGTAAGTAACTACCATAATGTTTCACATATAGTGGCACTCAACAAGTTTGGGTCATCATCAACATGAGCTCGTTTTCTCTCCTGTTCTGTGGAACACAGGTTTCATTATGCCAACAAAATTAACTAAATTGTATTAATCTAAGAGGTTAGATTCTAGATGCTATATAAAGTTTCTAATTCTATATAAATTATAACTGATATTATGATTAATGATCATCATCCCCAAATTATGAATGATTTTCTGAATGCAATACTGCTATCATAAAAACTTTTCCTGATTATGTTCACATATATTAACTACATATTCCTCCAAATTCCAGTGAAAGAGAAGAGATTCTGGCATCCTTAGGAATAGGAAATGGAAATAACTCAGAGTAACACCATTATTTGATACTGGCTTCCTAGTACTCTATTTCCAAGGATTCTTAAACATTTTTCAGCAAAAGCTTTCAGAACGACACAGAGGAACATTTCCCTTTTACCAAACATGCTGCATAAATGGTAATAGGTCTTACTGAGATCCAATTTTTTTCCATAATGTTAAAGGAAAGGCTGGCTGTAAAGTAAAAAGGAATACCACATGGTATGAGAAAGAAAGGATAAGGAAAAGAGCAAAAAGATTCCACTCCCTGGGGGAGGGAAGAAAAGAGGGGAGAGAGGGAGAAAAGAAAACAATTCTCCCTGACTCCTACTGCCATTTCAATGAATGTAAACAATGAGCTCATCTATCTAACCAGTATTTGGATATCTCCTAAGATTTTTTTTTTAAGATTTTATTTATTTATTCTTGAGACACACACACACAGAGTGGCAGAGACACAGGCAGCAAGAGAAGCAGGCTTCTTGAATGGAACCCAATGTGGGACTCAATCTTAGGACCCGGGGATCACACCCTGAGCTGAAGGCAGACACTCAACCACTGAGCCACCAGGTGTCCCTCTCCTAGACTTGTAAGTTGAACTTGTACTAAATTAAACCCATCACCTTTCTCCTAACCCAGCTCTTCTTTCTGTATTTCTACATTAAGTAAGAAGCACCCCATCTACACAATCTACCTAAGACTGAAATCTAGGAGTCATCTTCAACACCTCTCATCCTTTACAAGTTTCCAAGAATTGTCTATTTTATTCCTTAAAATTTCAGTTTAAATTCTCATTATATCCAATCTGGATCATTACAACAATCTCACAACTAGACCTTTGGTTTCTGTCAATCCTTGTTTCAAATTATCCTTCCCCAAACAATCAAGACGACTTTCTAAATTGCAAATCTGATCACATTATCCAAAGGATAAAATTTAAACTCCTTAGCAAAGAATACAAGATCCTTTATAATCAGGCCCTTGCTTACCTATGTATTGCAGGTTATTTTTCTGAACTTTAAACGCTAGTAATATTACTCATGGTTTACTAAACATACTATTATTTCACACTTGAACTTGTATTCTATCTCTTGTCCATTTCTTGGATAAATTATTATTATTATTATTATTATTTTTTTTTTTTTTTTTAAAGTAGGCTTCACAACTAGCATGGAGCCAAACTCACATCCCTGGGATCAAGTCCTGAGCTGATATCAAGGGTCAGATGCTTAACCAACTGAGCCACCCAGGCGCCCCTTGTTCATTTCTTGAATTCCTATTTATCCTTCAAAGTTCAGTTCAGAAATAATCTCCTCAATGAAGCTTTTCCAAAACCACTATCTCTACCCCTAGATCAAAGTTAATCTGTTGCTCCTCTAGGCAGCCATTGTACCTCTAACTTTCTTCTACTTGCCCCTTTTCATTTTCTATCTTTTTTTCTTTTTTTAAGAGACAGAATATGCGAACAGGGGAGGGGCAGAGGGAGAGGTAGAAAGAGAATTCTCAGCAGGTTCCATGCTCAGCACAGAGCCTGACATGGGGCTCAAACTCACAAGCCTGATATCATGAGCTGAGCTAAAACCAAGAGTTGGATGCTTAACTTACTGAATCATCCAGGCACCCCTCATTCTGTATCTTAATTATTTATTGATTTCCCCTGTCTGTGAGCTTCTTAAGGGCAAGGTCATCTTTTCATCTTTGCACCTACAATGCATAGCAACTGGCACACAGATTTTCCCAATATATGAGACTGTGCGCTCTATCTCCATTAGCGGAACTGTTTCCAATTTGTGACTTATTCATACATATGATAAATATTAAGATAGGCTAAAAGTCTTATTCTCCATATTTTTGTGATTTTTTTATTGTACCTTTAGAAACATCTGTATCAGCAAATTCTTTATACTTATAAAAAAAACTAGCCATAAAGTTATCCTTTCATTTTTCCTCTTTAATTCTTTTCTCTCTTCTTTCCAATTCATTCTGACCCACCAACCCAGCTACCTAATATTTGCTGATCCTTCCAATTTCTCTCTCCTTTGCCTGGAAAAAAAAAAAAGCCTCTTCTGAGCTTTGAGCTCCATCTTAGGGTCACATCTCTCAAAGGGAAGGTCTTATTTATATTTATACTGCTAGCATCTTCTGGCCATGTTGACACATTTTATGTAATAAAATCTTGGTTGGTCAACTCAAATGTCAACTAAGGAGTGGGTAAGTAAAATGTGGTATGTGGAATATTATATGGATAGTGATGGATTATTAGATGTCAACAAAAAGAAATGAAGTACTAATACATGCCTACAACACTAATGAATCTTGAAATCATGCTTAGCAAAAAAAGCCAGCCACAAGACTATGCATTGTATGTATCCTATTTGCATGTAATGTCCAGAACAGGCAAATCTTTTTTTTTTTTTTTAAGATTTTATTTACTTATTCATGAGAGACACAGAGAGAGAGAGAGAGAGAGAGAGAGAAAGAGAGGCAGAGACACAGGCAGAGGGAGAAGCACGCTCCAAGCAGGAAGCCCATTGAGGGA
The DNA here is from genome assembly GCF_048164855.1 of Canis lupus baileyi. Lineage (NCBI taxonomy): Eukaryota > Metazoa > Chordata > Mammalia > Carnivora > Canidae > Canis > Canis lupus. Next base: position 2,005,436 of record NC_132872.1, on the reverse strand, counting down.
CTTGATCCCGGAACCCTGGGATCACGCCCTGAGCCAAAGGCAGACGCTCAACCACTGAGCCACCCAGGCATCCCCAGAATAGGTAAATACAGATACTGAAAGAGTGGTTTCAAGAGGCTGGGGAAGTTAGGAGGTAATGTGAAGTGACTGCTAATGGGGATGGGACCTTTTTTGGGGGGGTGATGAAAATACTCTAAAACTGGTTGTGATGACTGTTGCACAACTCTAAATATGCCCCAAACCACTGACTTGTACAGTTTAAATGGGTGGACTATATGATCTCAGTAGAGTTGTTATAAAAAAAAATCTTTACTTTTGCTACAGAGCTAAACAGGAATTAGAGATAGAAAACACAAGTATACAATGGAGATGACAGACGAGTTTATTTAGCAGACACTCCTTACTAGGGTTGGTACAGCTTGTTGGGTGAGTGAATCTTTGACCATTAGCCCATGCTAAATAGCCAGTGTGTACTAGAGAGGAATGTGCAATAAGTAGCAAGTCACTCAACTGATTTGTGACATGAACATATAAAGCAAAGTAATTTAAAGCATTGAAATTCCGAGCAGCCCTGGTGGCGCAGTGGTTTAGCGCCGCCTGCAGCCCAGGGTGTGATCCTAGAGACCCGGGATCGAGTCCCACGTCAGGCTCCCTGCATGGAGCCTGCTTCTCCCTCTGCCTGTGTCTCTGCCCCTCTCTCTCTGTGTGTGTCTCTCATGAATAAATAAATAAAATCTTAAAAAAAAAAAAAAAGCATTGAAATTCCTAAATTCTAAGGACCAATAAATTTAAGTCTTTTCAGAGACCATTCCACTAAGACTGACTTAGATTTTGCTCTATCCCTGGCTATTGTGACTGTCAACAAGTATCACCTACTTGGTTATAACTTGTCCCTACTCCAAGACTGATTGCTGAATTGGTGCTTACCACTGATCTCCTTAACCTGAATTCTCTAAGAAACATTCAAAAATTAACAATGTTCTGTTTTGTTTACAGCTGAATGATTTTCTGAGTATACTTGCTACAATGTATAGAATAATATAGAATAATGATCCCCTAAAGATGTCTACATGTTAGTCTCTAGAACCTGTGACCAAATTACCTTACATAGCAAAAGTGGCTTTGCAGATATGATTAAATTAAAGGACTCTGAAATAGGGTGATTATCCCAGATTATTCAGGTGTGTTCGATGTAATCACAAGGGTCTTTGTAAGTGAATGAGGGAGGCAGAAAAGTTAGAATCAGTGAGATGTGATGACAGAAGCAGCAGTCAGAGTGATATGCTTGTTGGCTGGCACCACGAGGAAAGCAATGAGGGCAGCCTCTAAAAGCTGGAAAAGACAGATTGAAAAAAACAGATTCTCCCTTAGAGCCTCCAGTCCTATTGACACTGATTATAGTCCTCTGAAACCCATTTCAGACTTCTGACCTCCACAACTATCAGATAATATCTGTATAGTTTTAGGCCACTAAATTTAGTGCTGTTAAGCAGCAATAGGAAACGAATACACTTGCCCCTACCGTCAATATCATCATCAATATCAGGCCTAAAGCATATGCCTCCTATTGATGGAGTCCAAGTGCTTTTATTGCTCAAGATAGAGTACTGATTTGGAACAAATATTAATTGTGTCAGAGTAAAAATGTTTTTCCCTTTGCACTACACAAAGCTCCAGAACTAACCAGTGGAAACTGCAGTTTGATCAATGGCGAATGGTCAACATGGGTAAAGAAAACACAGAAACATATAATCCTTTCACTGGAATTTTAAAAGATGGGTTTCATTTTATTAACAATGACATATATTATCATTACGTATTATCATATATATTCTATAAATTATATATTAGTAATATATATTATATATTAATAATAACTTCAACTATATATGTGTTCTTTGACATGTTTTTTATGGGAAGCTTTAAGGATACCAAACTGGGGAATCCCTGGGGGGCTCAGTGGTCTAGCACCTGACTTCAGCCCAAGGCGTAATCCTGGAGTCCCAGGATCAAGTCCCACATCGGGCTCCCTGTATGAAGCCTGCTTCTCCCTCAGCCTGTGTCTCCGCCTCTCTCTCTCTCTCTCTGTGTCTCTCATGAATAAAATCTATAAAAATTTTTAAAAATTAAAAAAATAAAATAATAAAATTAAAAAAAAAAGAAAGATACCAAACTGAGACAGGATGAGCAGTTTGGAGTGGGGTCTTTCATCGAAAGCTTGGCAGTAGTTAGCAAATACAAGATACTATCCCAGGAACAAAGAATTACAGGTAGGCAGTAATAGAAAAAGGCTTTCATCTAAGACATTAGCAGTAATAGAGTGAAGGAATGATACTGGAGAAAACTAAACACCATGAGATGATACTGAGATCAGATGACTGCTCCAATTTCTCTATTCCATTAGTTTTAATTTGATCTTTAGCCTAATATATACACAAATTCCAAATTTTCCCAACATTCTTTTTTTCCCCTAACATTCTTTTTCCCGTCCCAATGTAAAGCTCTCTCATAACTGAGCTGGGAGCTACAATTTGGTAAGAAAGCATAACATCTCCAACAACTGTGAAAATACTATTTACACTATTCATTCTTTCCATTATCTTAGAAGACTTGTCATACTGACATCATCAATTCTATATCAGTTTCTACCTTCCCTTGCAAGGTTAAGTGTTCAACAAAGAAATCTCTTCCTTACAATTGCACAGCGTGGCATTTTTGAAGAAATTCCATCTTCTTCTGTTGCCCCATTGGGTCCAGGTACCTCTTTTCTCCTCTTTCTTGTGTTCATTTTGGCTGAACTCTGTGCATCCATCTTCTTTTAACTGGTCATAGAAAATGAAAAAATTTTTTTCTCACTGAAGTGGAAAAAAAGTCTGTTACCAGTATTTCAGAGATGTTAACACAGATACACTCAGCAAATGATAGCACATATTTCACAAGATAAGCCAACTGCATCTGGCAAAAACAACAAAGCTTCACAAAACGCATGCTCTAATAGAAACACTGAAATGCCTCTCTGGAACAAGAGCCAAAATTAATCACTTGACCTTGGAAATTATTACCTTGACCAACATAACCTGTATACTAACTGCTAATTTCATAACCTGACTAAATGTAAAAGACTGGAATAACGTGACTGAGAAAATTAGTTATACAGATTTTTACCACTACCCCTTATAACATCCCTGGTGTATCTGGAGATATGACAAGTACAAGGAAATGTGAAAGGTATGTTTTTGGTGCAGATGGAAAAAGAGCTTTTTTTCAAAGAGACAGGCCATCACCAATTCCTGGCTTAACAAAGCTGGATTTTTTTTTTTTTTTTTTAAATTTATGATAGTCACAGAGAGAGAGAGGCAGAGACATAGGCAGAGGGAGAAGCAGGCCCCATGCACCGGGAGCCCGATGTGGGATTCGATCCTGGGTCTCCAGGATCGTGCCCTGGGCCAAAGGCAGGCGCCAAACCGCTGCGCCACCCAGGGATCCCAAAGCTGGATTTTTCAACTCTAAATGCTGTGTAGATTTCAGAGACCACACCATTAGGATTAGATCTATGAAAACTGTGAAGTACACTGAATATTTTAAATATCCGTCTTCTTCCTTTTCTACTACCCATTTCCCCTTCCTCTTTCAGAGTCAGCACCTTAATCTTGTTCAGAGCCTCCAACTATCAAAACCTCACCCAAGCTGCTTCCCTCAGTGAAAAGTGACTTATTACTGTCTTACTTCGCAGAGCTTCTAGCCTTACTTTCTTTCCTCTAGTTAAAATGGCGGGAATCCCTGGGTGGCTCAGCGGTTTAGCGCCTGCCTTTGGCCCAGGGCGCGATCCTAGAGTCCCGGGATCGAGTCCCACGTCGGGCTCCCGGCATGGAGCCTGCTTCTCCCACCTCCTGTGTCTCTGCCTCTCTCTCTCTGTCTATGGTAAATAAATAAATCTTAAAAAAAAAAAAAAAAATGGCAATGTGACAAGATCTACAAGAAACCTGACCTAATTCTTAGAGACTGAAGGTGACATCCATGAGTCATAGCTAAGTATTAGGCTGATATGAAACATATCAAAGTCTAAAGAGATAGATGAACACCACCCAGAAACTTCCTTTTGTCACAAATGCAAATTAAAATGGAATAAAGGTACTAAACATCACCAAGTTTTCCAGAGACGATGAGAGCTTTTCTTCATTACTGTTATTCAATTTTCTTTCAAAATATCCAAAAGTTGTATTACTACTCCTATCTCACTGGTCAGGGAAGCCTAACTAAAAACACCTAATCAGTCCAACTAGTTATCGTTTCTGACTTGCATACAATAGGACTTTGCTTAAGTATCTATTAACTTTTCAGGGTAAGCAGACAAAATCCATTATGAGAAATGCAATCAGCAATCCTTTATCAGGCAGTTGAAGGTTAGGTAGTCAGTCACCAGTGAGAACTTAACGATGTATAAGGTACTACATTTGAAGTAAAAAATTTTGAAAGAAGACTTCAATTCAGCTGAGGAAACCACATGCTTATGATACGAAAATGCTCCTTAGGATTCTAAAACCACTGGGGGAAAGTTTGTTAAAAACAGGATTACATAGTTTCAAAGTATCTCCAAGTATTCTGAAGTAATCAGGATAGATTACTTATTAATTACCTTTGAAGTGAAAAGAGTTACCTTTGAAATGAAAAAAATCTCTTAGCTAAGTGTTCAAGGTTTTTTTTTTTTTTAAAGATTTATTTATTTATTTATGATAGACAGAGAGAGAGAGAGAGAGAGAGAGAGGCAGAGACACAGGAGGAGGGAGAATCAGGCTCCATGCCGGGAGCCTGACATGGGACTCGATCCCGGGACTCCAGGATTGCGCCCTGGGCCAAAGGCAGGCGCCAAACCGCTGAGCCACCCAGGGATCCCCAAGTGTTCAAAGTTAATTAACATCACCAATAATGTCTCCTGATATGAGGCACTGAAGACACATTACCAACTAAAAAGACACAACCTGTATGGATTTATGAGGAACAAACAAACAAACCTCAATTAAAGGACATTCTATAAAATAGTAACCTGTTCTTCTTCAAAAAATGTCAATCATGAAAAACAATGAAAGGCTGGGGGACTGTTCCAAAGAAAAGACAACTTCATTTCTAGATTGGGGAAAAAATTGTTATAAAGGATAGTTATTAAGATAATCAGTAAAGGGATCCCTGGGCGGCGCAGCGGTTTGGCGCCTGCCTTTGGCCCAGGGCGCGATCCTGGAGACCTGGGATCGAATCCCACGTGGGGCTCCCGGTGCATGGAGCCTGCTTCTCACTCTGCCTGTGTCTCTGCCTCTCTCTCTCTCTCTCTGTGACTATCATAAATAAATAAAGAAAAAAATATTTAAAAAAAAGATAATCAGTAAAATTTGAATATGGACGGTGTATCAAATCATAACACATATCAATGTTGAAACACAT